>NC_092566.1:11537500-11837500 GCF_037975245.1 Apostichopus japonicus | reverse complement strand
TGTAGTTTAATCTCCTGATTCCAAAAAACAAAACGAAAAGTCTGTACAACCATCCTAACTCTGACCGAAAAACTTTGACCCCATATAACTTCGCACATAAAGGTCACACGGGGTCAACCTATTGACATTTATGATCAGAAGGTACCTTTGACATCTGAAAATAGCATCGAAACTGTAAAAATCCCAAAAACACGAAAAGGTCACCAGAGGTCAAATTGAGGTCAAGGGTCACCCAGATGCGGGTCGACAATTGGATTACATTGAGGCAACTCCCAACCCTAACAGACATTTCGTTCTCAAGTTATTGCAAAAATACTAGTTTTTTATCATTAATTGACCTTTGGTGACCTCGGATCACATGACCGTTAAGTTTGAAAATGCTCCCCTAACCAGTTCACAACTTGTCCCAAAATATCAATCTTGTCGCACATTGGCACTGGGAGTTATTGCAGTTTTAATATTTTCGGTTTTTGGACCATAACTGACCTTTGGTGACCTTTGTGGGCACCAAAAACAATAGGGCACACCTTCTCCATATGGCGGATCTATAGTCCAAGTTTGGCCTCAATCTAACATTCCCTTATTGAGATAGAGCGTACCCAAGCAAGTGTCACAGACACACACACACACACACATACACACATACATACATACATACACACACACACACGCCAACCTGACTGCATAGGTTCCTTTTGCTAAAGCAAGGAACCAATAAAAATCAACCACTGGTGAGTATTACATTAGTGGTTGATACAAGAGCAAACTAAAAGTTATCACAGACTTATTAGTAAAATAAAATCAACAAGTGAACTACAATATGCCCTTGTCACACACATACCATTCATTTGACAATGATTAATCTAAAATAACTTGAGTACTTCTGAACATTTGCTCACAAGGACATTAGTTAGATATGTTAAATATATTGTAAATGTGTTGAGTTTGAAACCTTAAATGATGATTTCCCAGTTTGGATGGAGTTGATATATCAGAGGAAATGAAATATGATGCAAACATGCAACGTTTTCATACTAAAAAAACCCTCTTTAAAAAAATTGTGAAAACTTACTACAAGAGTACAGTTCAGGCATTTAAGGCTTACTATTGTCAACTAAACTCACTGTATTAAAGTACTACAGGCACCTAGTAAATTTGCTCCATATTCGATAGATTTCTTATATGTGAGAATCTCATTCAAAATCTGCTGACATTTTCTAAAGCTCTTTTCATTTCCAAGATAAAAAACATTTGAAGTTTTGATAAATCTGGGAAACTCAGTATATGCAAATGATGATGCGGAGAAAATTTCGAATTTGAGCCTTTAATAAGTTAACCCCCAATTACAAGCCCACATATATCATTTGATTAGTGTGATGTTCCTTTTTTCAAAGAAGACAATAAAATATTTCAAAAGATAGCCTTATGCAACACACCTGTGTTCAATGTCCTTGAAACAGGGGTGTAAAAACAAAAATAACACAACAGAAATCAACCAAACCTTGAGAGGGCTGGGAGGAGTTCCCAAACTGCACATTTTGGCTGTAACTAATAGTAAGTGCAAAGAAAATCCCCTGTCTTCACTCAAACAATTACTTTCTCTCTTCATTAATGTGTTAAGTTACTCACTCTTTGTTATTACTCTTCTAAAGTAATTAATGATGCATTTTAATTTCTCTTGCTTCCTTGCAGATCTACCATCAAATAGTCTGAAAAGTAGGGATATAAAGAAATAATATTATAAAACATTCAAATGTCACACGTGTATTGCATTATTCCTTACACCACAGCACAACATTCATATGGCCAAGAGGAACCAAGTGCATGACCTGCATTTTGCATACACCCTAAAAAGAAATGGGAATCATGCTTTGCCTCCATCAAGGTGCTACCTTGCAAGGCTAAATATGGATCCCATCATTAGTTCTAAAGGATAAACAGTTGGCCAACCCCAGTTGATAAAACTGGAAATAACTCAGAGATGGTATGAACTAATGACACCTATCACAGTTTATATTATACAGATAACCTCAATTGAAATAACTCAGAGATGCGATGAACTAAATTACACCTATCATAGAATATATGATACAGACAACCTCAATTGAAATAACTTAGAGATGGCATGAACTAAATGACACTTATCTCGCAGAATATGTATTAAATTCGGACAAGTAACACTTTCAATGTAAAACTGAATCACTTCTATGTTATTATCTCATCCCTACACTAAGTGTACTGGGAACAAGATATTTTACTCAGACTATCAACTGTTTGTTTGACAAAATATTTACAAAATTGTTGCCCACCTCAGTGATCTCACACCCCTTGAGGTACAGAATAACATAAGGTTGACTGACCATTTTGAAGTGAGTGTCAAAGAGTTAAGGTGTGTGTGGTTGGGCATGAGCCATGAGGTATTAAACGTGCATGAGTAAGAACAAAACAGTGTGTCACAAATTCCTCCTAAACCATAAAGCAACCTGGTGACTGTGTGCATGGTTATGGGATGTAGTGCCTCTGTGACTTATGAGTAAAAGGTTAAACAACAAAGTACAGCATTTTGGCCATTATGCACTTATGAAAATTACAAAATGGCCGCAATCCACAAACCCATGTGGGATATCAGCCTCTGCAAGTTTGCAGCACATTAATTAATGTAAATACCAAAGGTCACATATCAAAGGAGGTCAAAGGTCAAACATGGTTAAACTATAAAGACTATATATCTACAGTGTATTCATTATCAAACATGTGCACATACCAAAATGACCTAGACTGTGTGCTTAACTTCTTTCAAGTCAAGGATATTCTGGTAGCTAAAGTTGATTGTTAACAAAATTGCTAATTTTTGTAAAAAATAAATGTTATTTTGACAGCTTATGTAAATGCCAAACAATAAAATAGCTGAAAGTATTGAAGCCATAAGGAAGTACTGTAGTGACTGCTTGTTTGAAGGAATATTTATTTGTGCCTATATACTCAAATTTTGGGAAGTGATCCACAATGCCATGTATTACCCACTTGCTTCATGCAGCAAGTCAAACTTTCTTCAACGTTACAGTAGTCCTGAAAAGTTTACTTAGCCTTTTTTAACAAGAGTACAGGAAAAAATATCTTTCATATTATTTTGATAAATATGGCTTGTCTGATTAAAAAAAAAGCAATTAGATATCTAGAATTCTGTAAATAACTTTTTATTTGCCAAGAATCATTGGATGGAAGTTCTGTAGTTCTAGTTGATTTCTGTAGAATAAGCTGTGTACTTGGACTTCTTTGAATGATAAGATTATATTATGTACCTGTTAAAATTGATGTCTGGGTAAGCTGCATACTCTGATTTCTTCTGTTGAGCATTTCTTCTTGGAAATGTACAAAAGAAAGCATTCGCTAAGAGACTAGCCAGCTGCTGTTGGCTCAGAAAGACTGTTTGGTTGATGTTCTGCTTCAGCAATGGAATAGGCTGAAATATTAACATGTTAACAAAAGGAGTTGGTATGTGACTGAATATCACTATCAATATATATATATATATATATATATATATATAATTTATGAACACTTAGAACAACATATACTTCAGTTATTTAGTCAAACTAAGAGCAAAGTAATTCAGTATCGAAACTTCCACATTAAGGTTAACTAACAAAGGCCATTATCCAAATGATACCCACATTGCAACTGATTCAAACTAAATTTACTTGTTGTCTTTAGCTAGCAGTTTGAAATGAAGTGTTTAACAGACCTTGCATTCAAGGTTGCAATTAGAGTTGGTAAATTATTTGGGTATTTTCTGAACACCCCCTCATTCCTTTATCCAAACACATTCCTCCCCTCTGATATTTCAAACTATTCCACAATGTTTTTTGTTTCTATTGTCTTCAGACCTTCCAATCTAATACATAACAGTGATGCAAGAATTAGTGTTGCCCATATTCTGTATAGTGATTACAGTGCCATTGAAGGGTTCCCTCTGAATGACGTCATTACGTGCCTCAAATATTACAGAGCAATTATGCTTTTACATGTATGCATCACTTAATATGTATTGGTGAATTCCATCAGCATGCCAGTTAGACATAAATTAAATGCTCCATTTGTGTCAACATTTTGATATTGGTATAAAGTATAGCCCAAATTTAGTACACATTACTAGTGTAGAGGACAAAAGTGATTCTAAACAAGCGGGCATATTTTGATCATACTAGAACTTATTAAGGTTGCACATGTATTAAACATATGTCCTTATATTAATTGCAAAGAAGTCTCCTTTGACTGCTGACTTTTCATTCCAAAATTCTTCAAGGCATAAGTCTTTGACCTCAGTTACCAGGGTAACCATATATATTTTATAGTACTTGACATTCCTATTGTAGTCACATAAATGTTTCCACTTAACCTTATACAAGAAATAACATTTTGTTTCATTTGACCTTTTAGACTTTGACCTTTTGTTCTGAAGGTTGGTAAGATTCAATATCCAATCATGGGGTACCTTCCTACCAATTTTGAAGAAACTTGGGCAAGGCATTTAGGGGTTTCTGACACAAATTTGCAGTTTTAAAAGGCACACTCACACAAACAAAAAGCTGTTTGACCCTTCCTAGATATACTGTAGACTCCTAGACACCCTCTGGCAACTGAGAATGCCATAATAGTCTCTATTGAAAACATCTCAGCCTCCTTATAGGGCTGATGAGATGAACAAAACATACATTGCATCCTTCTAACAGAGATAAAATCAATGTTTATCAAATTTGTACTTTTCATGTACTGTTTAAACACAATGATGCAATGAATCATCTTTACAATTCTAAGTAGGTACAAAAACAAAAACTCACAAAAAAAGTAAATAAATGTACAAGATGAAGTTTAGATAACAACACTTACCTGGGTGCATATGTTGGGTAATTCTAAAGCTAACTGAACCATTCCAGGTAAAACTGATGCAAAGAAATAGGAAGATTCTTCTCGATCAAGGACCTCTGTAAAGTAATGATGCAAGGCTTCAAAATTCCACCTCTTGTTGTATCTTGTGTTGTAATGTAATATAGATTCCTGCAGTGTCAATGGAAGAGAAAAACTTACTACAGCCTTTGTTAAATGGCAATGAAAACTGATCAAATCACATCTTTCTCTTCAAGAGACAAGTGCTGCAAACATCCATGGAATATGGATTGTTATGCAAGGGATAATGTTTCCATCAAGGTTTGTCAAAAGTTTCTGGACTCCTCAAAGGCTGACCACATATTCTGGGAAGTGTATTGACATTGATGATAGTATGGTGTATGCAGATAATATATGTAAAACTAAAGCATTGCGAGGTTCCAACAACATGGAGTTCCAGCATTTGAAAAATATTGATCCATGATAACCCCTTCTTGACTTTTTGACATCATTAGTCACCAAGAATGACAAAAATTCAAACAATTGAGAGTAACTATGGTGAATGCCCATTCATTTACATAAAGTGATAAGCATCTTTTGTATATTTATTTAATAGTCAAAATGGATAGAATCACTGTAGAGTAATACCTCCAAGTCAACAGAGCTAGAGAGGACATGTAAAAGGGATGACTGAATTAGCTCCCAACGACTTTTCACTTCCTTTTTTCCACTCTGAAATGAAACAAAAGTCCACTGATTATTAATCTTGACTGAGCTCTGGCAATAACTGGACCTTGATTCCTTGTATCATAAATTTATCATAAAAACTTCAGCACTAAACATGCAGTGGCCACCGAGATGGTAGTCTTGGTCAAGGTTTAATCTCTGTGTCTAAGTGTGCAAGATGACAAAGTTGGCCTAGTATATATACCTTCATGCTGCATTTGAATTTCACAAACGGACAATGAGTGTCGGTCTCAAATTTAACAGTCGTCCAATCATCCGAGACAACCACAAATCACGCCAGACAACCTAAAACCCAGCTTAGGTTGTCTGACGTACCATAGCTTATTTGCTGTAAGTGTTCAACACTTTGAACAAAACTTGGAAAATCCATATTCTTTAAAAAAAAATCCGCCCTCAAAAATTACAGGAGCTTGTTGGAACCGCCCTCTGTTCATATTAGAAACGACGTAAGAAATAAATCACATTTTGGTACGTTCCTCTTGAGGGGAAATCTTACTTTGGCTGTATGTGCAGACTGTACATACGCACTATGCTTATGTACATTACCGTACACTACAGAGTACAGACCCTGGTGGCCACAACCACACTTGCTTTCTACTTCACGGCCGCACGCACGTATGACAAGCTAGCTGGAGTACAATGTGTATGCAGTGCATGTGAGCATACCGCATGCTCATTTATGTTGCTGCAATGTACGTGCTCTGCTGTATACCCTGGGCTTAACCTCTGTCTCTGGAAATGATCGGAAACGATTACGGATATCATTCTTCACTACCAGAGAATTCTTTCAACCCAACATGATTAATTATGAACAATATCATACACCACATAAAATGTCTATAACTCTACACTACAGTTCTGTCCAACATTTGTCGATCTCCGTAAGACTAGACACTCGTAAGACTTAAGCCTCAGGCCGATAGACTAGGCCTGTGTAGCCTAACATTACGGTACTCACCTACAAGGCTAAATCAATGCATTTTAGTATTACTTACGTACGGCTCTTGTGCAAGGCGCACCATTTTAAAATCCAAGGGCTTTCACTTGGACAACCAAAAGTCCTTCGGACAACCAAATATGAAGGCAGGTTGGGACAACCTTAAAATTTTCTTAAAAATGAGCCCTGGAGTGGTAATCTTTCTAGTGTTAAAAGTTAGTATAATATGGACAATTAAAGGAACATTTCACAGTATGATTCTGTAGTCAGGACTCCAAGACTAGTTTTCTTCAGTGTAGGCTTCACAAAAGAATGTAATTATGGTATCGCCAGATTGCATAGCTAACAATAAATTTGTTCATTTGCATCAGTGTTTGCTGTTGATGAGATATGGATTGCCCTCTTGTTAAATTCTCTCTTTAGCATCGCATACATCCAGTCATATAAACACACATAAATCTAACTACTCCAACTATATGTTCATGCTGCTCTCAAGGACACACATCAGTAAATATCAGTCTTTCCTCTCCTTTAATCTCTCCCATCTCCCTAACCGAGGTCTCACCAAATCCTCCTGTTTTGCTTCTTCAAAAATGTTGCTTCTTCAAAATGTTGCTACTACAAAAATGTAATATACAAGAGCTTACTTGATCTTGGCATGTCAAAAATTTATTAATTATTAGAAAAACCCACTCTATTCATATATGTTTAATATTTGCATTTCAGCAAGTTCTAGTTCATGAGATTTACTATGCATACTAACCTCTGCTTCAACAGGGTAGAGGTTTTCTGATGAACATGGCATACGAACATGATTTGAATCCCATCTGTCTTGGTAGTTGTCAGGAAATGGTTTTGGAATTGAACCATCAGTAAACTTAGGCTGTGAAAGACATTAAACAGAAGTAAAATAACTCAATAAAACCTGGAGTATCAATGATTTCACACATTTCTTAACCCTTCTAATTGAAACTATCACTTAGGGAGTAAGGTATGAATTGCATATGACTACAAATTATCAAGCATTACCTTGTGTACCTACCTTGAAAAGAATCTTGAAATGTCTCTCTGGTTGCAACTGTCCTAGACAAGATGAGCACTGAGGCGCTCTCTTTAGCTGAGACAGTGGAGTCCCAAACCAAACATTATTCTCAGACATTGGCTGTGTATCATCTTGTGAGTCAGACCTACGACAAAGCATAGCAAGAGATCAAAGATGAAGAGTTAAAAGTAAGAAATTAGTAATTACATGGAATTTTCTTGATAATCTAGCTAAGAAAGATTTGCAATTCAGGATTTTTCTTAGCACCATCTAGCAGCATCATACCTTTGTAAACTAAGCATCTTCTGTGTGAATTTCCATGGAATTTTCCTGCAAATTTAGAATGGTGATTGCTGTTTGACCTTGCAAACAGTAGAATGCAATGAGAGAGGAACCTCACTATAATACCTTCTGCCTTACATACATAACTCTATTTAGTATTATTACACAAGAGAAGTGTGAGATCTCTTGGAACATGAAGTTGCTAGCTTGGTAATACTGTTTGAAGATGCACTTGAAAAATTACAACTTTAAGACACGGTTTTGATATGATTGTTTTAATTACTATTGAAATGTGAGATGTCATAGACTGGTGCCAGCACTGCATCTTTACAAGATAAACCCTTCATCTGGCTTTTGTCCTCAAGTTTATCTACATTTATCCCAAGGCAATAAATTGCCAGCATATTAATGTACACTGTTCACCCACTGACAATTTATATAATGTTTTGGATGTGTGATAGAGTGTCAAGTTCTGAATTTGATAAACTTACAATGAGTGCTGACTTCAAGTGCTACCCTGCCTCATATCAGAGAGATCACCTAATTTGCCTGTACACCACACCAGTACAAACATTCTTTCTCTGACAAAGTTTGCACATCTTCCACAGAAAAAGGGTTGAAAATCCCAAACAATAAGGCTTTCAATTATTCAATTCAATTATGCAATTATTCCTAAACCTTACAATGAAAAATTTCTGAGGAAAAGGGGAGATTATGGATGCTGTCAAGAGCAAGTAATTGGTATAATTAATGCATTAATTAATATTGCTGAATGCAATCATCTGAATGTAAGTTAGCTTATACACAAAGATAATATCATACAGTACATACAGTAATGGAATATTAATTTGACAAAGCAAAGAACAATATCCTATTTCTTACAATATAAACCTCATGTTTGTGTTTTATACAAATTTGCCAACATTTCCACTGAATATGAAATTCGTGGGCAGTTCTCTTATCAGAAGGATAATATAGCATTTGACTTCAAGAAACGAAACACAGCATGAACTCCGGACAAATCCTAGAAAATGCTACAAACAAAGCCACATTATGCCCTCTATTATATACACATAAAAAATGACATCAAGTGCAAGTCAACCATTCAAAATCCAAAATCAACCATTTTTGGCACTAAATTGTCTAGTAAACAATCAGACAACCATGGCAAGGAACTTTCCCCCACATTTTGACTGTTTCAAAAAGTGAATTAAAAAAAAAAGGTTAAAGAAACTTGAAGATCCTGTTTTGTATCTGTACTAGCTGTTCATTTCTATTGTACTTGGTTGAAGGTGAATTGTCTGTGTGAAACTAACATAATACCAATACTTACTCTGAAAATAAAGGTTGTGAACTGTTGTCTATCATGGTTTCCTCATCACCAGAAGCAGCATTAACCTCCCCTAGATCCATAGACTTACTAAGATGTGATGGACCTGCCAATTCATACCTAGACAGTGCCACTGCCTTCTGCTCTTTAGGTGATGAATGATGACTAAGGTCTTTGGTTTCATGTGAGCTAGTATTATCATGCATGCATGCTCTGTGAAAGAAAGAGAAAAAAAAGAAGATCTTGCTAAGGTCAAAACATCAGGTTTTATCTTTGAATACATACTAAAGATGCTAATATTTTAGTTATTGACATTTAATATGAACAGAAATGTTGATTGTTGACTAACCTGATGACTAATCAAAGTGTATTTTTATCATGAAGTTGCAATCTTATCAGATGTATATTTTTGGATTCACTGAATCCCTAGGAACTGATTATTCCACCTTGTCTAAGCTCATGGCTAGTGCTGCCTTCTTCTCAACAGACATATGATACTGAACTACACAAACTTTTACCATGAATACATGGTCATTGTTTGACTGTAAAGGAACCAGTGGTTGAGAGTGTAACAGTTAGAAGAATTTTTACCTTCTTGTTTGTTTTATCAGACTCTAATTTCTAGACTAGAATGCAATTGTTGCTCAGGTACCCAAGACTTTTGTTTGTCTTCTTTATCTATTGCACAGTGGTGTAATTCTATAACAAAATTCACAGAGATTCTTAATTGTAAGCATACCACTTTCTAAATATATATTCCAGAAATTGTGTCATAAATAGTTTAAACTTGAGAATGCTTGAAATTGGAGATGCCATCTTACCTATTTTTTGCAACTTCTGCAGGTGCGATTCCCCTGGTATCTGTGTTTGTTTGGCAGAGCATTTCTTCACCAGAGCTTGTCTTCAGATCATCTGCAGTAAACAATACAACATGGTTACTTTAAAAAGTAATTGATATTGATCAATAAAGAGAGGGCTTATGAAAAAAGTAAATTGTCAGAAACATTTGAAGAGATATGGATAATTTGTGGTACAACCTTCAAGCTGGATACCAATGACCCATCTTACACATAGTATCAACACTTGATCCAGTTTTCCACATATTTCCAAATGGCAGCACATACCTAAGCTAACAAAGAAGCTGTCCATAGTCTAGGTAGAATATGTCAAAGAAAGTCTTTTAGGTACTGTTTACAACAGAGTTGAATGATGCTTATATGTTCCAATAATTTTTCTCAATTGAAACTATGACAGATGAAGACTTCAAAATATTTTCAGTGAAATTCCTCGTTTGTCACAGAAGATACAAAGGTCATTTCAAGAGTAGGAAGCACTACAGGAGACAGAACAACCATAAATAATCATCTTACCAGTTATACTTCTTTTCCTTTTCTTAACAAATGTGAAATTCAAAGTTGTTTGTCGGAGTCGTTTTGGGTTAAGATCCTTCTTTTCATCCAACTGTGACATCCTTCAAAACTCTGCAAGAGCTGGTAAGAGGAACAGCAGATTATGAATACATAATTCAAAGGCACATTCAGTGCTCAACATAGAGATCCAATTGAGCAGCTGAATACACATAGTTTTGCCTTTTAACAATTATTGCAGCCATCCTCACTTTTGTAAACTATTAATTGTAGATCAGAAACAAAATCTTTGCGTTAGAAGTGATATCACAATTAACAGTAGCTAGAACTACTAGGTAGTCATCACCATTGCAAGTACTTGAGGTTCCGAGTACCAAGCACCATATTCTGAGTACTGCTTCTTAGGATCCGAATACCGAGTGCCAGTGTCCGAGTAAAGCATTTAAGAATCCAAGTACTGAGTACTTTTCAAGTACTTCTGATTTCTTCAGTATACAAGAACCTTGTGCTTATAACTGCTCCCTGATATTCGTTGTTAGCAAATGGCATAATAGTTTAATGACATTGCTCATACCTTGTTATTGTTTGCCAAATTCAGATGTCATTTCTGATATTGGAATAACAATGTGGAAGCTGCAAGCAACTTTCTGATGTGAAAACAGGGTTGTTAGGGTAGTAAAACTGCAATCATGCTAGAAGACGTTCCTTATGCTAGCAACATAAATCACTTATGCATTCCTCATCCAACGACATATAGATACATGCAAGGGCGGCGGAAGCACTTTTAATCTGGGGGGGCACCAACGTCGAAGGGCACTTTGCAGAAATTCGATTGGACTGATGCAGCCTGATATTTAGTACCCTTTATAACTCTTATTGTATTATCTTATTTGCGTATACACATCACTCCATCATCGCTACCCCCCACCCCTCAATGAAACAATGCATACTAGCACTAAAATATCAAATGTGCAAATTGGGAAACAAGGAAAAAGACAAAATGAGGTGAAATCATTATAAAGTCCAAGTCCCTGCACACGCGATCGATACATGCATGAAAGCAAATGAAATATGTCAAAATACTGAAAGAAAAATAATTTTCTATGTTTTTTAAATGGTTAAAGTGATATTATTATGATCATTATTATTGTAACGACTTTCCCAATAATTCTAACCAATTTGGAAGGGTTATAACACAGGAAATGATTGTATGTTATTGGCATGCGATGTAATAACCAACGCATGCCTATTTGCTATGCACATTAACATGTTGAACGCGCGCGTAGCGTGCGAAAAATTTTGGTAATATTTTTCGGGCAAGTCGTTACAGCCCCGCCCCCCCCCCAATAAATTGGGCTTCTACGCCTGTGGTAGTTAACATTTAAAACTTCCCGAAATATTTCATTCGCCGTGGGTTTCGCTTTGTAAACTCTTTTTTTATTTTGAAATTTTTATGTAGAAAAAGGGCACATTTTTAACCTGAGGAAAAGTGGGGGGCACGTGCCCCCTGTGCCCCCCCGGTTCCGCCGCCCTTGGATACATATTGTACTTGGCTATATATTGTAAGATACTGCTGGAGTAGAGACGCATGAGTAGGTCTATAGTTGCCTACTACTATTACTGAGTGATACAACTTAGGAATGTCAATCTGGCTGAAAAATTATGCAGTTTTGTTTTTTGTTTTTTTTGTTTTGAGAAACCTGTCAAACCCATGCAGATATGAGAAGATCATATAGGATCGGTGCTGTCAAAGCCACGCAGATATGCAAAGATCATGTAGGATCGGTGCTGTCAAACCCATGCAGATATGGGAAGATCATATAGGTACGGTGCTGTCAAACCCATGCAGATATGGGAACATCATGTAGGAACGGTGCTGTCAAACCCATGCAGGTATGGGAACATCATGTAGGAACGGTGCTGTCAAACCCATGCAGATATGGAAAGATCATGTAGGAACGGTGCTGTGAAACCCATGCAGATATGGGAAGATCATGTAGGAACGGTGCTGTGAAACCCATGCAGATATGGGAAGATCATATAGGTACGGTGCTGTCAAACCCATGCAGATATGGGAACATCATGTAGGAACGGTGCTGTCAAACCCATGCAGATGGGAAGATCATATAGGAACGGTGTTGTCAAACCCATGCAGATATGGGAACATCATGTAGGAACGGTGCTGTGAAACCCATGCAGTTATGGGAACATCATGGAGGAACGGTGTTGTCAAACCCATGCAGATATGGGAACATCATGTAGGAACGGTGCTGTCAAACCCATGCAGATATGGGGAGATAATGTAGGAACAGTGTTGTCAAACCCATGCAGATATGGAAAGATCATGTAGGAACGGTGCTCTCAAACCCATGCAGATATGGGGAGATAATGTAGGAACGGTGCTGTCAAACCCATGCAGATATGGGAACATCATGGAGGAACGGTGTTGTCAAACCCATGCAGATATGGAAAGATCATGTAGGAACGGTGCTCTCAAACCCATGCAGATATGGGGAGATAATGTAGGAACGGTGCTGTGAAACCCATGCAGATATGGGAACATCATGTAGGAACGGTGCTGTGAAACCCATGCAGATATGGGGAGATAATGTAGGAACAGTGTTGTCAAACCCATGCAGATATGGAAAGATCATGTAGGAACGGTGCTCTCAAACCCATGCAGATATGGGGAGATAATGTAGGAACGGTGTTGTCAAACCCATGCAGATATGGGAACATCATGTAGGAACGGTGCTGTCAAACCCATGCAGATATGGAAAGATCATGTAGGAAGGGTGCTGTCAAACCCATGCAGATATGGGAACATCATGGAGGAACGGTGTTGTCAAACCCATGCAGATATGGAAAGATCATGTAGGAACGGTGCTGTCAAACCCATGCAGATATGGGAACATCATGGAGGAACGGTGTTGTCAAACCCATGCAGATATGGGAACATCATGTAGGAACGGTGTTGTCAAACCCATGCAGATATGGGGAGATAATGTAGGAATGGTGCTGTGAAACCCATGCAGATATGGGAACATCATGTAGGAACGGTGCTGTGAAACCCATGCAGATATGGAAAGATCATGTAGGAACGGTGCTCTCAAACCCATGCAAATATGGGAACATCATGGAGGAACGGTGTTGTCAAACCCATGCAGATAGGGGAAGATCATGTAGGAACGGTGCTCTCAAACCCATGCAGATATGGGAACATCATGTAGGAACGGTGTTGTCAAACCCATGCAGATATGGGAACATCATGTAGTAACGGTGTTGTCAAACCCATGCAGATATGGGAACATCATGTAGGAACGGTGTTGTCAAACCCATGCAGATATGGGAAGATCATGTAGGAACCTTGTTGTCAAACCCATGCAGATATGGGAAGATCATGTAGGAACGGTGCTGTCAAACCCATGCAGATATGGGAACATCATGGAGGAACGGTGTTGTCAAACCCATGCAGATATGGGAAGATCATGTAGGAACGGTGTTGTCAAACCCATGCAGATATGGGAACATCATGTAGGAACAGTGCTGTCAAACCCATGCAGATATGGGAACATCATGTAGGAAAGGTGCTGTCAAACCCATGCAGATATGGGAAGATCATATAGGAACGGTGCTGTCAAACCCATGCAGATATGGGAACATCATGTAGGAAAGGTGCTGTCAAACCCATGCAGGTATGGGAAGATCATGTAGGAACGGTGCTGTCAAACCCATGCAGATATGGGAAGATCATGTAGGAACGGCAGATATGGGAAGATCATGTAGGAAAATTGTTTTATCTAAAAAATCAAGTACAAAAAGACTATAATAGTTCATGGAACAGAAACTCAAGCCAAACCGAAGCATCTTCTTTAGCAAGTCAACACCAGCCAATCAATAAAGGACACCAGTGGAATATTAATCAGAACACAGCCTGTCAATGCCAATAGAACTAGAAAGCACTGAATTTGGAGATAAGGTGCATGTGATTTTTGTGAATGAGTTGGAATCATTCTCATTCAGTTTTTGCCAACTATCGACATACAGATTAACAACAGACCAGGTATGTACATGTATACCTGTATACATGTATACATGTAAGTAATTTCTTGCACACGGGTCATTTTGGAGAGAAAATAACTGCAGCTTCGTACTTTTTGGTGAAATTTGGCTCTTCCTGTAGGTTTTCATGGTGAAATCATGTATTTCTTAGGGTGTCCGAAGTATGCCGAAGTTCGCAATACTGACTATACTGTACCACCCCTGTGTACTGTACATCAATAAGGGGACATGATGTTGACCCCTTCCATAACCCCCCCCCCCCCCCAGCTTTCTGTTTGACATCAAAGGGTATGAAGCAAACTATACATTTACAGGGAGGGTGGATTTGAGGGTGTTTTGGTGGTTAAGTGTTTCCACGATGGTGTTCAAATGCTCAAAATTTTAGAACACCTCATCACCAATGTTCAACTTCAAGTCATTTTGTTCATGGGTCTTGTTTTACTACAGTACTAGACCTAGCCTACAGTACATTACTACCACAAAAACAATTTTCCAAAGGATATCCTGACCATACCTCCTAGTTAAATTTATTTTTGGTATTCGGTAACACGAGCAAAATAAATAAATGTAACCAAAATTCAAGTTACCAAGTCTACGTGTATCACAGAAACTATGTATTCCGCGATATTTCTCTCCCGGATTATTAATCTGGTCGGCGTTCCATGATCGCAAAGAGCCTATCGTGATATTATTTATCCCTAACTTAACTCTACATGCCTAATAATTATTATGGGCTACTGTTTCTAGTGTGAGCCTAAGCCTAAGAGTACCTTATTTTAAACACGTCTTACTTTTTGTCTACTGGGGTCTGTATCCAATAAGCTTGTAATCGTTATAAGAGACCAACCTTTATTGTTATGTGACGTTTCATCTAAGCAAACTTTAATGTGACGAACTTACGTTACACGACAACAGTCGATCAACGGGGGCGGCATCTCCAAATTTGTTCATTGAAATACAAATCACAGAAAATCAACAGTCCTGTGATACAAACGTACAAAAAATGATAGAGTACATGTTGTGTCTGAGCTGAGTAACTCAGTGGGAAGCAAAGATATTTCTCCTTTGGTGAAATATCTTTGGTGGGAAGTCACAAGCCGTGCTGTCGAATTTCATTTTCGTCTGTATGTCATTCTGCACAATACAATATTGGACGCCAAAATGGACTTTATTTCAGACTTTATTTCAGTATGCAGTCACAAGTCCTTCTGCAATATCCAATTCTGTGACACACAAATACATTTTCGTTTGCAATTTATTCTGTGTTTATGTGCCACAGAACGATCGACGTTAGCAATATATTACGGTAACCGTAATGATGTCACAAAAAGACGTCAAATATGACATTATTTTAATCACTCATTATGCAGGTTTACAGACAAAAAAATTACACTTACCTTTTCTATGTCATTTGTGTTACTGACCACTGGCTTATTGAGAAACTTCTAAAGAAAATATTTAGCAGTCACGAAATGAACGTGTGTCGATGATGGTTCCAAGACCACTCTCCCTCGCTTGTGATTCTAGCAATGTGATTTACATATTCTTTGTGAAGAGTGAAACTATATAGGTGAAACAGATTCTCGTTTCCGTTTTTGTTTCAATAATTATCATAAGAAACATCTAAGTGTGATAATTTTGCGGGCTTCCACATTTCTGAACATTGAAATATTCCTATATATAGAAGTCAAAATATTTAAGTAAAGCCACCACTGATGGTGGTACTCAACCAAAGAGAGCAGGCAATAAATCAAAGGTATAAAGTAAACTTTAGAGGCACATTTAATTGATGTGCTTCTACACTTTACTCAGTAGTTTTGATATATATATATATATATATATATATATATATATATATATATATATATATATATATATATATATATATATATATATATAGATATATAGATATACATATATATATATATATATAGAGTAGGTTGGCGTCTATCTTGGCGCAGAGTGCTCTATGTCCATTGGACAGAGCTTGATATATATTGATACTAGATGAGACTAGTGGAACACTAGTAGTTGTTACTCGGAGTTTCACGCGTTATAGCGATCTTCAGACTACTGGACCAGTTGTCTGAAGATCGCTATAACGCGTGAAACTCCGAGTAACAACTACTAGTGTTCCACTAGTCTCATCTAGTATCAACATATATATATATATATATATATATATATATATATATATATATATATATATATATATATATATATATATATATATATATATATATATATATATATATATATATATATATATATGGGCAGGGTCAAGCGGTAATGGAGGGACATTTGACTGTTTTCCTTACACATTTTTTCTCTCTTTGCATAAGTTTGAGGGAGTATGTTGCAATTTCTTGTGTGGTTATCTAGACAGGTAGTTACTTGCTTCATACCCATAAACTTAATTCTTGTGGCTGTTACTGTAGGAAAAATACGTCATGAAGGGCATCATGGTAACGGAGGGACACCAAATGAACACGTGTTTTCACACTCTTTTTTAAGATGTCAATTTCACTGTTCTTAAGTTGCATTGACCATGTAACTTATATCAGGTGTTGGCTGGTACATTGCTTCACAACCACCAAGGAAAAAATAGATGAACAGGCATCAACTGTCAAATCTACAGTTGATTTTGTACAGTAACGGAGGGACAATTCCGATGGTAACGGAGGGACACAAAATGTTCAATGTTGTCTATAGTGTAGCCTTTTGCCTATTTTTGCTGTTTCAGATTCACTATTTTTATTGCTATTGGACTAAAAGTTATATTACTTAGGGAAACAAGGATAAGAACATAAAACCAACAGCTATGTTCACCAAAACATTAGCAATTTCAGTGGTTAATAAGAATGTAAGAAAGAAAACATTAGTAAGAAATTGATTAAAAGAACAAGTTTAAGCAGAACACTCTTCATCATTTAGCACTTTCTTGCATTATTAGCAACTGTTTGTGGGAGGGGGGTGGTGGCTAGTGCAGTTCAAAGCAAGTCAGTTAATCGCATATTTACAGTACTTAGACAGTTCACAGGTACTATACTGTACCATGTGCAGAAATTTCATTACAGTAGTATATGCCAGCCACATTTTGTCTTCCAAATACTACTAGTACTTTGCAGAAACCAATTGGTGCAGTAATTGATACTGGGCTTAAAGTGAAATGCTTGTAGGCGTTGTCACCTGTATCGAACTATACTAGTTCTGTTTTGGTGACATATTTGCCTTACTCTAAAGATCAAACATGATTCTAACCAACTCGAAGTCATTTGTGATTCCTAAAGCCGGATCTCGAAAGAGATACTTTGAACAGACTTTTGTTAATGAAATGAAAGGCTACTTGGAGCTCGGGCCCGGGAGTTCGCACCGGCCCATTCACTTTTCTGGCTCAGATGATAAATTTGAAAATTTATTAGAGTCATCAAGCAGAGAATATTGAATAACACGGATTTAGAGGACAAAAAAACTCTTTGGCGTTCCATAGCCCACGTGAACTGTTTTTCTATTGATCTTTTCCAAAGAACTATTTCTGAAGTATGCCCTCTATCGGCCTTTTCGTGCAGGCTCTAGAACATCACACAAAATGGTACTGTACCCACTGATCGTATCGTCAAAAATCTTCCTCCCAAATGCTACTAAGGATGCGTATTATTCTGCCTGCGTTGATATTTCTCACAGTTATGGATTCAGTACCATTTTATATGAATAATAACATTTTAGTAAAATATTTTAGCATCAAAGATACAGCTGCAATGTACAATGGTATACTGTTCCAATGACCCTGTATTCAAAACCCTTTCTGCGATTTTTTTGGGGGTTTACACAGTACTCAGTATGTTAGAATAGAAGAAGCCTAAGTGCTTAATTTTCTTCATACACACGTGTCTAACGTAATCATAGTTATCATGAACGTTAGCCTGTACATGTTATATTTTACTTTAAACACTTTGACAAATTTTAAATATATCTTCTGCAATCTTAGTGTTAGGCTCGCTAATCCTAATGTAGGCCTTGATTTTAGCAGCTTTGCACTAAAGTTGTAACCTAGGCTGACAGTTGTGTGATAGGTTAAGGCATCAAGGCCAACCTAATTGGAATGCTGGTTAAATTTGTATTTGAGAATGATTATGTAGAATTAGAAACAATTAGATTCCAAGTTGATGGTTGCATATTTATCCCATGAAACAAGTAGGAATCATGACCCATTCGTCGCCGGTTCCTATACCTTTTGATCATACGTTGGCATTGAGTTTAACAATGGTAAAAGGTTGGAATTTGGTAAGGGATCAGTAATTATGTGTTTGTGCTCTCTGCATTGAGAGTTGCTAATGTAAAATGTGCATTCATACCACAGTAATTTCTTTGTTGCAAACTTTATTGCGGTCAATTTTTTTTGGTTTAAATGGTCGTGTGTAAACTACTGTACTTCATGCATCTTAAAAGTAGCAAGTAGTTTGATTTTTTTTTAATCAACATTATATAGAAAAGGTTATTTACTTAGGCCTACTGTAATTTTGTGGATCTGGTTTGCAAACACTCCAAAGTGCCCAGGGAAAATGTTAGGTCAGGTTTTGAGGATTTGCGCATGTGTAGTTGAAACTCCCAAGTTCGAACAAGCCTATGTACATGCAGTATAGTAGTGAACTGTGTGGAATTTAGCGAGAGATATGCACACTGCAGATACGGGGATGTTTGAAGAGTTGGTTGTTGGAATCACTAGTCAAAGTATAGAACTACTACGAGTTGGCGAGTAGGAAAGTGCAATGGCGGATGAAAGGGGGTTGGGCGTTGAAAATTTTTTGAAATGGCAGGGCGGGCAAAAAGCGGGGCTGCCCTATGTAAACTGCAAAGCTAGGGCACTGGGCCATGTACCCTTTATATTGTGTATAACATTCACAATTTCACACAGTATAGACAGTGAATATGATCGCATCTTTACAACTTCACTAGTACAGTAGTTCATAAAATAAACGCATTTTGTGTTCTATCTGGACGCAAGCTTTTCACAGGACGCAAACTTTTGGGGGGAATTGCGTCCTTGGGACGCAAACTTTTTTGCTCTAATAACATTACTGATACTGGCACATTGCAAATGATCATTTTTATTGATTCCTTGGCGGTAGCCGTAGGAATCTATGCGGTCATGACTGCGTGTGTATGTGTGTATGTGTGTGTGTGTGTGTCTGTGTGTGTGTGACGCCAAGCTTGAAATTAGGTTTTCTCAGCAATCCCAAGGTAGATTGATCTCATTCTTGGTACATAGGTTACCCATCATGAGTAGACGATCCCTATTTATTTTGGTGCTAATATCATGAATATTAATGAGTGGGCGGGGCTTAGAGTGATTTTCAACAAATGTCAATATCTTCGCAACCGTAAGTTCAATTTTCATGGAACTTGGTTTGGTGGTACAAGAGGAAAGTCCTCTATATGAATATGGTGACAGTTTGTCCAATCTCATTATTATTCATGAGGGGCGGGGCTAAGTGTTGTTTTTTGCAAAAAAGCTTGAAATTAGGTTTTCTCAGCAATCCCAAGGTGGATTGATCTCATTCATGGTACATAGGTTACCCATCATGAGTAGACGATCCCTATTTATTTTGGTGCTAATATCATGAATATTAATGAGTGGGCGGGGCTTAGAGTGATTTTCAACAAATGTCAATATCTTCGCAACCGTAAGTTCAATTTTCATGGAACTTGGTTTGGTGGTACAAGAGGAAAGTCCTCTATATGAATATGATGACAGTTTGTCCAATCTCATTATTATTCATGAGGGGCGGGGCTAAGTGTTGTTTTTTGCAAAAAAGCTTGAAATTAGGTTTTCTCAGCAATCCCAAGGTGGATTGATCTCACTCTTGGTACATAGGTTACCCATCATGAGTAGACGATCCCTATTTATTTTGGTGCTAATATCATGAATATTAATGAGTGGGCGGGGCTTAGAGTGATTTTCAACAAATGTCAATATCTTCGCAACCGTAAGTTCAATTTTCATGGAACTTGGTTTGGTGGTACAAGAGGAAAGTCCTCTATATGAATATGATGACAGTTTGTCCAGTCTCATTATTATTCATGAGGGGCGGGGCTAAGTGTTGTTTTTTGCAAAAAAGCTTGAAATTAGGTTTTCTCAGCAATCCCAAGGTGGATTGATCTCATTCTTGGTACATAGGTTACCCATCATAAGTAGACGATCCCTATTTATTTTGGTGCTAATATCATGAATATTAATGAGTGGGCGGGGCTTAGAGTGATTTTCAACAAATGTCAATATCTTCGCAACCGTAAGTTCAATTTTCATGGAACTTGGTTTGGTGGTACAAGAGGAAAGTCCTCTATATGAATATGATGACAGTTTGTCCAATCTCATTATTATTCATGAGGGGCAGGGCTAAGTGTTGTTTTCGCAAAAAAAGCTTGAAATTAGGTTTTCTCAGCAATCCCAAGGTGGATTGATCTCATTCTTGGTACATAGGTTACCCATCATGAGTAGACGATCCCTATTTATTTTGGTGCTAATATCATGAATATTAATGAGTGGGCGGGGCTTAGAGTGATTTTCAACAAATCTTCAGTATGACCCGGCCAGGAGCCGAACCCCTAACCTTCCAGCTGCAAGTCGGAATTCTACCCCAATACTATTAATGAGGGGGCATGAACATTAATGAGTGGTAAAGCTTAAAGCAAATTCTTTAAAATATCAATTTGTTCATCAAACTTGAGCTGATAGCAAGGAACAACATTTGTGTTGATGCTACATTAATATTCATAAAAGGTCAGAACCAAGTGTACACAATGAACCTACAGTAATATTTAGATGCCAAGGAATCTCAAAACCTCTTGGTTTTCTTGTTATTATTGAGAGGACTTGATGGAATTGCTTTCGTCTCTTGATCAGCAAGCCTTTTGAATTGGTGAACAAGTACCACATTTTGTTGAATAAACATAAAACCTATTATATTAGAATGTTAAAAATCGCAATACTGGATTATAAATGTTTCATTGAAAGGTCTTGAAAGAAGGAAAAAAGTGCAATGTTAAGTTCATGTACCACCACTGCATAAAAAAAAGTGCTATTTAAGATCTGCATGGTGATGAAACAGTTTTTCCACTTGTAATGGGATTTATTCTGATTCTCTAACTGATTATGGGCTAAACACTACAAATAAGACAATTTTGTTGGTTTGGCATGGCCGTAATGGAATGAGAGTGGTAAAAAACCCAGCTCAAATTAATATTGAAGGAATTTCCTTTATTTTGCTAGCTTTTGGCCAAGTGTTCATAACCAGTTTGTTGAATTATTCTCTTGCAGGGTGATGCTGCAGTTACCATCCGAACCAGGAAGTTCATGACCAATCGCCTGTTGTACCGCAGGCAAATGGTAAGTAATTGACTAATTAAGTACTTTGACTCATTGATGTTTCATCACCATGCCAGATCTTCCTTCAGTGTTGGCTTAGCTGACCCTTGATCTTCAATTGTATTGATACTTATTTTATGTTTTAATAGAATTAGTGTTGAATCAACATGTACTATGCCAATTACTGCAAATGCTGATGTAGTAGCCTCTAGTATTAGACCTAACTGTCAGTTCTGAAGATTGAGTGCGGAAACATTACTTACAAAGAATAAAGACAAAGAATAAAGAGGTATGATACTTGCAGTCATAAATAGTCAAAATTGGTGTCATTTGTAGAAAATTCAATCTTTCAGATGTTGTAAGATGGTTCAACAGTATTAGTTGCAAGTGTTAGGTGCCTTCAAGGAATGCAAAATGATAATTTTAAGCTGGTTTAAATTTAATTTTTTATTCCTTGCCAAAGACGAAAAAGAATCTATGCTCTGGTGTTGTGAACAGTGAAACTCAAAAGGTACAAAGTGGTTGAACTTAACCCTGAAATATGGATCCACCTTACAAAGTACAAGAACTATCTTTGCTGAAGTTCATACTTGACCAGTGTGTACAACTAAGTGAGATCAACTGATGAAACATGATAAGTAGCAAATTGCATCTTGATTGACATCCATACATGGTACGCACATCAAGATTATCCAGGTTGCAGCTTGCTGAAGAACAGTTGTAACTGTTTGTAGTTTAATTAAATTGCTCCTTAAATTGCATCATTTTACAGTTCTACTGTGTCAAATATATGTGTGTGGGGGGGGGGGGTTGCGGCATCTTGAAAACATTCATGGTTGTTTGATAATTTTGGTACAATAGTCTACATACATGTGTAAGTTAAATTGTGTAGCTGAACCACACATTTTTGTTGACAACTCATAAATTTATGTCTAGTTTCAATGTTGTTTCATCCTTGGTGAGTACACAACACACTAGTTCCTATGCTGGAAGCATCAGGAACAAATGTCATCAAGTTGGTGTGTTTAAATATTTTTGTTTGAGTCAATGTTTTGTACAATGACCACATGACCCAGTGATTTCCCTATTGATTTTGGTGCAGGTCATATGCATATAAATGAGTGGGTGGGACTTAAAGTAAAAATCTAAAAAAAAGTGATTTCTTCTTAACCATACCTTATGTTGACTTCATATTTGGGGTAAATTTGTTTGTAGACTGTCAACATTTTCAGTGGCATTTTGGTTTGTTAGGGTAGACATTCATTAGGGACAGTGCCAAATTAAATTTTGGCTAAAAAGCAGCATGTAAACATGAATTCTCAAGAACTGTAAGTCACTTTGAGTTAATACTTGGTACAATGGTACCCCATGATCCAGTGATGGTCTCTTTGATTTGGTTCAGATAACATGTGTGTTAATGTGTGGGAGGGGGACATAAAGTGGAAAACTTAAAAGTGAAATTTCTCCAAAACGGTATATTGTATTGAATTATTTACTTCCGTTGACATTTTTATGTTGCTAAATAAAGTTTCAGTAGGATTGAAGTCAAATAAGATATCAGCCTAAAATCAGTTCCTAACCATGAAATAACAAGACTGCTAGGTCAGTTTGAGTTGACATCTGGTACAGTGATACTGACAATAGACACTATTGTTACTTAGTGTAGACTGCATATAAGTGGCAGCTGGAGCTTAATAATGAAAACAATGGAATTTTTCCCATAGAATCTTGTAATGAGATGATTAAAATGTGGTATCAACTGAGTGAAACAGTTTCAAGATTTGGATCACCCACCTCTGCAATATTTTGTGTTGAGTCTATGACAAAACATAGGAACCCCAACACAGTTATGTGTTTCTGGTTTATCTACAGATTGTGGATGTTTACCATCCAGGTAAAGCCACTGTGGCAAAGACAGAAATCAGGGAACGTCTAGGCACCATGTACAAGACAACCCCAGATGTCATTTTCTGCTTTGGCTTCAAGACACAGTTTGGTGGAGGAAAAACCACTGGATTTGCTCTGATCTATGACACCCTGGATTACGCCAAGAAGTACGAGCCAAAATACAGACTTGCAAGAGTAAGTTACACACATTGACACTACGATCCAAACTATGCTCTTTATAATTTTGTTCTTGTATTTATGTTTGCATACTGTTGTTTGCTTTCACTGGCGTTACATGGAAAGGTATATTAGAAATACAAAGTTGCCATTTTAGGGAACCTTTAGCTTGGAATGCCTGTACACATTATGCATTTTGCATTTCAAAGTGACAATTTGATAATTTTTTTTCCTTGGCTTCTCAGCATGTAAGTATAGAAGGTGATTGACTGATCAACTAACAAAAGACAGATGTACTTAAATATTCATAAGTATTTGTTCGGTACAAGCACCTGGCAAAACCTACTGTTCTGTGTTTCCTCATACCATGAAAGGTATTGGCATGAATAGATCAGAATGGAAATATTTCATCTGATGTTATGAATATCAGCATTCTTTAACATGCATACAACCAGTATGTACTGCAGCATCAATCCTGTAAAGTCTCTGTTATAGTTCACATCAAATTTTGATATAAAAGGAACAGATTAAGTTCTGATGATTTTAGCATAACAGAACTCTTGCTGAGCAAGAAAACCTGACCTGTGGCCAAGGAGATAGCAAGCTGAGCCAAAATACATTGTTTACTCCCAAATGAGAAAGAACAGTCTGTTAGGTCACAGTTACTTCCATTGAATGCACAAGCCCATTCCCTATAGATGTCAAAATTTGTTGATTTTTCTTCTCTCCATTTGCATGAAACTAGGCATCATGCACTTATCCAAGGAATTTAAGTGTGAAGCAAGTGAAGTCATCCCTCACATGGGCATGATTGATTTTCTGATATATCTTAACAGTGTCAAGACTAATTAGCATTTTGCGGTAGTGCAAATTACACACAACCGGTAGTGTTGCAACATGAATCCCAATATCGTAACTACTACCGGGATTTTCCTCAAAATTTCATCTATGGTTCAAAGCACTTAGTTACGAGACTGTCATTGTCATTCATTCAACTACATACTCTTACATGCACTGTAATCAAAAGAAAAACATCCAAAATAACACACTATATAAGGGCCTTTATGTTTTTATCATAAACTTTCAAAAAGAAAAGCACAAACCTTGGAAAAAGCACCCCACACCATCCTTCATTCAAAACCCAAAATAACGTGTTTTCTTTTCTTTATTCCAAATAGTAACATGTAGATATTTTTATTTTGTCTGGGATCCCGGGAAAGATACCGAAACGAATATTATAACCGGTTGTTTTCCCCCTCTCGGTGGTATTTACACATTGCACTGTGATCGGGACTAGTCAATACTGGGAACAGGATTTAATTGACTAATGGGATCCCCCACAACGTTAAGACTAATGTTGAGAAGATAGTTAGTATGACATAATAAAGAAACAGTGTACATGACGACACAAACCACCAGGTATTGTATTGCATCATTGTTATTGTGCATCATGAACACACAGAATGATATAAATACTTCTAAGCAGTCAAAAGCAATTTTGAGCTACACAATTATTTGACTACAGTGTTAGTGTTGATTAATTCAAAGTCCTTTGATTGGCCTTCCAGAGTTTTGTGTTACCTCAACTTGTACTGTAAGTGTGTTTCAATTAATATGAATTTCTATTTTCTCAGCATGGACTCTATGAGGTGAAAAAGCCATCAAGGAAACAGAGGAAAGAAAGGAAGAACAGGCAAAAGAAGGTCCGAGGTACAGCCAAGACTAAGGTGGGAGCTGGCAAGAAGGTAAGTGAGATCTATCTGAGTCGTTAAGACTTAAGAACTGCATTCAATTGAGTTAAAGATTCAGTGTTATGCATATCTTAAATAAGACATTAACCCCAAAAGTCAATAGCTTGTATAATACATGCATGATCCATCCCTAAAGAGAAGAAACACCTTGTTGGTATTGCAAGTGCAGTATTAGGGAAGCCTTGCAAATCTAACCGCTGAGTGCGGACCGATGGATTTCTCCGCGGCTATAATGAGCACAGCCACGAGTCACACTTGAGTGCACAGTCTCCAAACCACCCTCCATGGTATACAGTTACATCTCTTGCCGCGGTCAATCTTTTACTAAGCCAATTTGAACACAATAGCGAGTTGAACAAAAGAGCACACTTAATTAAGAGTCAAAAGGTGTCCAAATGTTCCACAAAGATAGTGTGTTTATACGCCATATTATATTTTCTTCCGCAAAGGCAAAACTTCTGTGAAATTAATTAAGGAAATGTGAATTAATACTGTTAGAATCTATAAAGATAATTTTCTTTACATACATACCTACAATTGCGAATTTTGTTATCGCCAGACACGCTAATATACTAAAAGAAATCGGGGCCTTTGTTCCCTGGACCCCAACAAGGGGTTCCACCCCTTGACCCCATGCTCACACGCTATGCCTTCTTGGTGTGTTCGCTGGGCATGCACCGGCGTGAAATGGCAGGTGTTTGAAGTGTGTTAGCGGGAAATTGAAAAGGTTTTCCAACACTGCTTAAGTGCTGCAATCAGTTTAGTTTTCTTGTACTTACATCAATATGGCAAATAAATTATCCTTTTAGTATTAGTATTCTGTGCGTGTAAGTATTCAGTACATATCTGTGTCAGTAGCCATAACTGGTCTTGGTAAAGTGTTCAAGGATACTTAGTGGCAACAATAATTAAATAGCAGAAACATTTCCATATCGGTTCAAATGGGCATGAAATTCCTCAGTCCTGCATTAAAGAGCGTTCTGAATAAATCTCAAAAATTAAAACAATGAAAATGTAATTTGCACTCAAGTTTATTTTTTCAGTTTGTCAGAGTATCACTCAGACACAAAATAATTCAAGTGAACTGCCAGGTTCATGACATGCACAAGAGAAATGTATAATTTCCTGTGTGAATCATGCTATGGTAGAGTAAGAAGTATCAATACAAAGTAGTGAATCGTTCATGAATTGTGTAACATAAGTTCTTAATGCAAGCTGAGTGGACCTTCACAAGTGATTTTGTATCACAATAACCATATTTCTACAAATTGTTTATAGAGTTGTTTACTTGTAAAGTTAAAAAAATGTAAAAAAACAATTTGAAATGTTAATTAAATCGAAGATATTCTGATAACTTTATAATAATATGTTGTTTTGATCCTTTTCTTTGCAGTGAGATGTCTCTCCCAGAGGATGAAGCTGAGTTTGTAATTCTGTTGGTTGTAATTTGACAGAGAAGAAAAATTAAATGGAATAAAGAAATCTGAATTTGTTTTCTTGTGCTTTTCTCAGATAAGAGAGACATGTAGCTCAAAGGATATCCTTTGTGAGGAAGGGTTTAAGGGTGTGTATGTTATAAAATGAATGCCATTTGGGAGAAAAGTTAGGGGAGTAGAGGAGATAATGTTCCCATTCACCCATTGGCTATGGCCCTATATATATTTACAATATCAAACACGTAATAGTACATTTGGGTAGTTATATGCAGGTATCTCATATCTCTTTTTAGACTCAAATGGAGATGTTGTATTTCTATTCAAGATGAGAATCAAGTTCCATACGACTCAGAAGTGTCAATTAATGAATTATTCTGAGAAATCTAGTTCTGTGCTTAGTATGGCTTATGAGGAAAACCTACTGAGAAGCAGATCACATATTGATCCAAAACAAAGAAGTCTATTCAATATCGTATATATATATATATCATATACATTACCACTATTGATTTTTTCCCACTGAAATTTTTGTTGAACTTAAAAACATCAAATGGTTGATTCTCACGCATATTTATATTGTAAGAATTAGGTCTATACAAGTAGCTTTCAATGCAAGATTGTGCTAATAAATTCCCTTCACTGATTCGGTTATTGACCTGAATTTCAATGGGAGGGTTAGATGGGAATGAAGTACTTTTTAAAGGGGGTGTGCTGCTGTGGGGTTATTGAAGCTGACTCCCATGTATTGGGATCTTCCCCCAGAGAAACATTAAGAAGTGAAAGCGTGCATTCTGAGGCACATTTAGACTATAATTATGGTCTTTTATAAGTAGCTCTAAACAGAAGGTTTTCTTATAAATACTTTTGGTGTGATGCTGAAATGAATGGGGAACAGGAGGGTGCACCCATAGTAATGGTGTAATTGATACTGGGCTGCATGCAAAATTCCATGAGTGCAGGGGCGGCAATCCGATTTGAAATGTAGGGGGGACTTAATCAATTCGAGTATTCCAGCCAAAAGTACTATCTAATGTGAATACAGATTAGTACACACACCTATTGCTTGAACGTCCTCGTAAGCAACCAGGGGCGTATCCAGGATTTTCAAACCCGGGGGGCGCGAATTACTATCTAAGCGGAGTGCCACCATCGGTTGGCGCAGCGTACCAAGAAAATTTCAGATTTCAATACCTGCCAGATCGCTGGAGATGGCACTTGCCAGGCTTGATAGCAGCCATCTAGTTGCGTGATATCGGGTGAAAAAGACATTCGTCACTCAGGAAATCTGCAATAAAGTTCATGCGGCCTTCATTTTTGGTGGATTATTTCTTTTATTAGTGATTCCAATTGACATGAACATTAGAACCCAGTGCAAGTTGACAAATGATGTCGCGAAGTGGAACCCCAGCCCCATTTTGCCTATGTTTCAGGATAAAATACCCCTCATTTGTTCGAACCCATGACAACTAAAAATCTGTGAATAAATTTACTTCGAAATGGGCACATTATATTGCACCAAGTCGGTAAAGGAATGACCCCAGGGCCTCAGATATAGGCCTATTGCAGGGGTGAGCAACCTTTTTGAATGAATGGGCCAGATTTTAGGAGTGAAAGATTGACAAGGCCGCACCTAACCAACGACCTGCTGTTGATTTCAAACCGTTGCCATGCGCGTATCCAGGGGGCGCGCGCGCCCCCTGGGTAAGAAAAAAGGGGGAAAAAAGTAGGAGGAAGGAAGGGAAAGGAAAAAGGAGAAAAGGAGGGAGTAAAAGAAAAAGGCCAAGACACCGGGAAGAGAAAGAGGAACAGTGACATCATTACAGCGCTGATCCCTATTATAGACACAGGGAAGCCAGTTACGGATCGAGGATTTCGGAAGGGGCGTGCGCCTCACCTTACACCGACAACTCCAATTTCGACGTTTCCATTTTTCTTCTCTCACTTATGTATCTCTATATATATATATACTAGATATGGTCTATCATAACGCGTGTGTGTGTATGGACGCCTTAATTAAACAATTGTGCTATGAAACCAACTGGCTGGTCTCGACCGAGTGTTCGGGTAACATGCACTGGCGGATCCAAGGGGGGGGGCATGCCCCCCCCCCCCCAAGGTAAGCCAAAAAGTGTTTCCGAACATCCGCTAAATCATATGATTGGAAATTTAAAAAAATCGAGAGGAATAGCAGTGGTAGACTAGTCTAAACCTTTTCGTTTTCTGGTTTAAAATTAAATGCAGAGCTCCCAACTGACCCGCAATTTGCGGGAATCAGACCAGCATTCTAACACCCAAACCCGCTGACCCGCACAAGCGTCCGAAAAATCCGCATTGTAATTGTCAAGTATACATAAAAAATTTGTATCAAATTTTGACTTAGCAACCATCATTTCTTTAGCATTTAGCATAATAGAGTATAAAACCTCCTTTACAGCATCATTTGAACCTCAAATTAGCCTATATTTCTTTTCATTGGGGCGAGCAGCGAACATTTTCATGCCACGGGAAAGAATGAATTATCACCTACTATTCAATTTATTGATGTTACACACAAAAAAATGCATATTTCTCAGAAAATTTTGGGTGACAAAAGCCTTTCTAAGTGCCACCATTTTACATGTAGGCATCACCAGGATTCCAAAAAAATTCAAAAGGGGAGGGGGACACCCCTCCCCTTATACCCCTCCCAAAGGACGGCAATTCGTGGCATGGACTAGCATTTGCCTTCTCAAGATTTGGGAGCTATGTAAATGTATGAGCATGAGGATTTACAGTTTAACACCATTTTGCAGTTACAGGCTGGTTGTAAGAAATTTATAACCTATGAGAAATAAAATTTCTTGAGAAAGATGATCCCAACTTTTATAAATATTTTAGAAAATTACACCTGGGAAACATTTTTTTTAGAAGTAAATTAACATCACCATTGTACACTTTTGTCGCACCAAATTGCATCTGAGGGCATTCAGCAATAGAAAATTTTCCAAAGGGGAAAATCTCCCCTTAGACCCCTCCCCCATATCACTCTAATGCCACTTTGGCCCCTCCCAAACAAAGGCCCTGGATCCGCCAATGGTAACATGACGCATTTCAGGAAGGGACGACCGCGCCCCTCCCCTCCGAGCGTATTTTTTATGATATCGCTAGTAATTTCAAAATAGAAAATGCTTAGATGCAACTAACAAGGCCTGGGAAGTGTCATTTCCAGCGATCTGGGAGGCATTTTCGGCCAAAATTTTCTTGTACGCTTCGCGCCAACTCATGGTGACGCTTCGCGCCAACTCATGGTGGCGCTCCGCTTAGATAGTTTGCCTACAGGCTTCGCCCCTCCCTTGGCAAATTCCTCGCTACGCGCTTGTTCGAATTTGTAAAGCAAACAGCAGATATTACATCATATCAGTGAAGACAGTGAGCATGCAAATGGCGTTCCAGGATGAACAGCCTCAAAACTGTCTATGTGTGTAGTCAAAGGCGAAGGAGCCCAATTTGATTTGGGGAGCTGTAACGACTTGCCTTGAAAAATATAACCAACATTTTCGCGCGCACGTCGTGCGTTCAGCATGTTAATGTTAATATCATATAAGCAATCATCGGTTATTACATCGCCTGCCATCATGTACCGATACGGTCAGTGAAAGTTGCGCAGTATACCGCGGCATGCTCATGTAAACAACGAATTGTCCTATGTAGATGGAGAAAAAGCATGGGGGTCCAATTACGTCAAAACTCTCTTTTACATTAGTAATGGCGAATTAGTCGGACAAGCTTAGAACTTTATTTTAATTACCAAGGAGATGATTTTTAAACTATTCATTTCCTTTAGCTACATCATTGCAATTTATTTTCTTTCAGTAGGTGCCCATATTCTTAGCATATTGCCCGAATTTTCAGAAAGAAATATTTCGTAAGGCCCCCCCCCCCCCGCCTCCTTCACCTATGTGTGTAGTGTTCGGTTTCGGAAATATCTGGTATTTTTTTCATTTCAACGAAGTTTTATAATAGCCGTTATAAGAGGTTTCAATATTTGTACACCAATAAATTAACTGTGTCTGAATTTCGAAAATTTCCTGACCAACATTCTTCATCATACTTCCCTCTACTCGTGCACTTTTAACCAGTCTGTTAGGGGTTCAAGGAGGTTTTTCTATATTGGTTGTCCATAGATGAAATTTTTTGCAACATTATGGGTACATGTTATGAAGTGAGTTTAATCACGAGAAATGTGAATTTTGAAATTCTGAACAGAAAATGGGCTTAAAACCTTCAAAAGAGGGGCTGTCGGGTATTGTGGGCTGCGACGTAGAATCACCTACAAAAAGCAATGATCCACAGGAGATGCGATGAGGTCGACCATGATGTGTGACTGGTGACAATCTTCAAAACGGTTATGGATGGGGGAAAAAAACTATTGGGAAATACTTAGTTCTCAGGCAAAAGTGTACATCTGGTTGGTCATTTTCGAGCTCGAGAAGTGTCATTTCCGGTGATCTGGGGGTATCAAAACCAGAAATTTTCTTGTACGCTGCGCGCCAACCGATGGTGGCGCTCCGCTTAGATAGTAATTCGCGCCCCCCGGGTTAGAAAATCCTGGATACGCCCCTGGTTGCTTCCGAGGACGTTCAAGCAATAGGTGTGTGTACTAATCTGTATTCACAAAAACACAATGTCAATATAGTGCAATTGATAATTAAAGGTGATAATAGACCTACCTGACAGCATCATTAGTGCAGATACATTCTAAGCAGCTAGTTCGTTTTTGGTGATGATGTAAATTACATTGATTTTTTTCTTTTTTTTCTTGAGACATCTCACGGGCCGCAAAAAAATCACTGGCGGGCCGCATGTGGCCCGCAGGTTGCCCACCCCTCGCCTATAGGAATGATGTCCCAAAATGTCCCCGGACATATAGGCGAAAGAAGCTATCCGCCGCTGCTGCATGTGAGTTTCTCGACTTGCCGTCCTGGGAGTCATACCACAAAATGGTGCATTTCCTCATAAGGCATTATTAATAATTTAAATAACTAACTAATTAGGCACAGCCCAGATCCTAGTTCGTATAGCGAGCTTAGCGCAAATTTGCCCAAAAGTCGTCATACGCCAGCATGTTAAACCACCAATGACTTTTAATGCCACCCGTGACACACTTCCAATGGGACTGTGTTAGTTTAAATATTTTGCTAGGTCTACAAGAATACATTTCTATGAAATTTGAAACAAGGATGGCAAGACAAACCACTTTAATTATGTTTTCAGGACCTCACACATGCGCATATATCGTCAGACTTAGAATAGGTCCCATGTGAGTGGTGGCTAAAGTGATGAAGGCATCAAAATAATCAGTGGTTGTTCGTTGGAGTCCTCACGCAAGTTACCTCGGTTGCTTGGTGGATCTGCATCTGGTAATCGGGTGAATTCTGGTCGGAGCGTACTATGTAACCACCTTGTACCAAGGGACGTAGCTAAGACCTGAAGATGGGGGGGGGGGGGGAGGGGGGTAGTGGCTGAAAATCCAACTAGATGGGTTTTAAAGCCAGAAAATTCCGACTGCTGCTTTGTACCCCCACCCTCGCGCTACTCGTCAACGATACGGTCAGTGTCAGTCAGACACCCAATCTTTCGCGACTGCACTTTTGTTCTGAACTTTTTTTCGATACATTTGTACCCACTGGCACTCATTTCATAAACTTATTAGCCCCCCCCCCCACACACAACCAAATATTTTTGTGAAAATTCGTGCAATATGCTGATAACTTTTCGGGCACCTACCGAAAGAAAGATTATTTGCAATGTGTTTTTCAGTGGTTAAACTACTATAAATATTACCATTAATATTGTAACGACTTCCCCAATAATTCTAACAAAATGCATGGAAGGGTAATAAGACGGAAAATTATTGTGTGTTATTTGCATGCGATGTAAAACCGATGCATGTCTATATAATATGCACATTAACATGTGGGACGTGCGCGGAGCGCGCGAAAAATTTGGGTTATATCTTTCGGGCAAGTCGTTATCCCCCCCCCCCCCCCCAAATCAAATTGGGCTCCTACGCCTATGACGGTAGTTCTACTAGGCATTCTTTTTTTGGAGTATTCAAAATCATACGAAGTTTTGTACGGTGGAGTATAAGAATCGCGAGATACAATTTCTCAAAGTGGCAAGGAAAACGTGGTAAATATGACAGATTAAAGGTCAATTTTGACCGACATTTTTCAATTTCAATTTTTAAGTCATGCACAATCACAGGAATAAATGAATAGGCCTATATAAACTAGAGTGCGACAGTCGGAAATTCCGACTGTCGCACTCCAATTTGCCAACTATCGTCAGTTTTACCAAGTTTGGGGGTGAGACACCCCCACACCCCCTCTAGCGACGTCCCTGCGTGTACCCAGTGTTCTCACTGTGGAGTACACTCCGGTATCACTCAACAACAAGGTAAAATGGGATGCGCTGCCATGAAATATGCTCCCTATTTCATTTCCCCAATATTAGGGAACGGGCGCCGTCTTTGAAACACCATCTACAACTAAACAACAACTATGTACAAGCTTTGGCTCTAGCTATGAAGTGCTATCTATTATGATATTGACTGAGCGCACTAGTTTTCTACTGGAATCGCCTGAAGATGCGGCGTCTGTAATCCAAGGAACCAACGAACTTCTCTGCTAACTCCTCAGACTTCAACTGGGCTAGACGATCGCGGTGAATATGGCACACCATCACATGGTTTAGCCTCTGTTGAGTCATGGTGCTTCGTAGCCATGTCTTCAAACGCCTCAAAGCACTAAAAGATCTCTCGGCTTCCGTCGAACTGGCGGAGGAGACGAGGAGCAACCGCAAGAGAGCTTCGACTTCACCAAACATAGCCCGTACCGCTGGATTCATCGACTTGAATATTTATCTATAACCTTCAACTGGAACTGGCCTCGAAAGAAAGACAGACTAAGCTTAAGATTGTCGGAGAGCTCAGGGTACCAACTCACGAGATCTGGTGGAATTCTCCATTCAGCAACATTGAGTGATATTCGATGATATGAATCCTGAGATGTGTTAAGCCCTAACCAAATAGACACTACTCTTTTTCCAAATATGTGGGGGGACATTTGATATTGTTTTCCCCACCCATCGAAATGTGGGGGCGTGTCCCCCCGCCCCCCCCCCTGGATTGACGCCCATGGGTACGGGCTCAGGTTCGTGACACGAAGATCCGGGGTTCGATTCCTACCTTCGCCTGATGAGTCCCAAAAAGGACGAAACCGGTCGTGAAGTGGAATTTTTCTGGTGTGTTATTCTTTATTGATTTACTATATATATATATATATATATATATATATATATATATATATATATATATATACATATATATATATAGTATATATATATATATATATATATATATATATATATATATATCATTTCAGAACAGATTTAAACTTCAAACTCTAAACTTCTACAAGTTCTCATAAATTGATGTAAACATAGATTCCAGAAAGTTGGCAGTAGCTCGCCTAGCTATACCATTCCTGTGTTAATTTTATTAGGTGCTAATAGTTGAGTGATAAATCAAGAATGACACTTGTCTCCTGAATAGAAATAGCAGTAGGCCTTCCTGGGTTGTTTACTTGTGTGGACTGATAAGAGTAGGCATTATGACCTTGTTTGTTCGGTAGTCAGAGGATTAGGTAGTTCCAAGTGTAGTTTTTCTACTATTGAATTTTTTTACAAGATTTTGTAAAATTTGGGCAACCTTGAAGAACATTGTTCAGACAAAACAATGATGTCCTTTCATGCTGTTGCACTAACACTAGTAACAGCAGCTAGTAGCAGAATTCTGCATGAGTACTAGTACCAGTACCACACCAGTACCACAAAACTTTGAAGAGTGGAAGAATATCAGGGAAGATTGAAGTTGAAGATCAATTTGAAGACACAGTACAGAATTTGCAAGAAAGGTATGTTCATTTCGATTTTACACCTTAGGCTAAAATATGGGATAGCACCAACTACCGTCTATAATATAGGAATCACGAAAAAGGTCCGACTCTCCGAGTCATGCTTATTATTGAGAGAGACAATTAAGCCATTGTCAACATTTTTTAGGATGATCATGAAGCCAGTCAATAGCTACAGTGAATTGCTTTGAATGTATTGTAGAATAAGGTGGTTTATAACAATGGCCCCATAATTCCCATCAAAAGTATAAAATATTGTTCCTCCCCCAATTACTACTAACACTGCAAATAAAACATTACATGGTACATTGTGGAGGGTTTGTCACATAGTACAAGTACTATGGCAGTTGCAATTGTACATTGAGGAATATCAAGTTCAATATATATAAGCCGTGTTATGAAATCACTTAAATTGCTTCTTCTCATTAGCTTTTATGAAACAGTGTTTAGATTTTGCCACACTAGTGCATCGTCATCACAAATTTGCAGTCCAGTGTCATGTCTATGGACTATATCAGCCATTTTATGATCACTCCAAATGATTCTTTTCCTACAGAAGCTATGTTTCAATGTTGTATGTTTAATTCAGCTTTTATTCCCAGCAGCCATTATGAGTAATAAAAAAAAGCTACTTACCTTTTCTCAGAAACATAGAATGATAAACTTTTACATTTCATTTTCAGGATGAAGCAACTCACGTGGGCCAAGCAGCACAAGAAGTCAGAAACATCATTATAAAGGAGGACGAGACGACATATTCGGTCGCCCTCTAGAACAAAGTCAGTCATTCTCCTGCAAAGACCGGTGACAAAGTTACTATTTCAAACGTGTCACCCCCGAAATGACAAGTACTTGCGAAAAATGGCTCTGTCAACCACAACTGGTACAACCGTAATCGTAAGTCTAACTTCTTTCAGGTAGGGGATCATAGTTAGGTTTAAAGGCTTTGATACAGGTTTGTATATAATAATCATTCCAGAAATCTATGATATATTGCCCTTATGTATGGACTAGATATTCCCTATTTTCAAGATGTAAATTAACATCTTTACTGTGGTCACATATGACATTTATCTCAATAACTGAAAGTTCAAAGTTCTTCTTTTATATGGTTTTACATTGTCAATGACCAACACATCTCTGAATATTTATGAGAGGACAGGCTTTAACATTATTACATAAATACTGTGTTGTATGGTCAGTCTGCTCAACTAACAATGAATTATCACTAATCTACCTCATGGGTTGGTGGCATATTAGCCAATCCCGTTTGTTATTGACAGTGCATTACCAATAGCAACAGCATCATGGAGCCAAACAGAAAAACAACTTGGCAAATTTATATATTAGTCAAAATCGGTGTAGGCTGGTTTTGTCCATCGCTAACACATAATAATAGGCTATGTGTGGGTGTTTCTTGATGAAATCAATATTTATTGTTCAAATTAAATTACAATGTATGTGCGTGTGTTTGTATGTGTGTCACGGCTACTTGTGAATAGCAGTAGTACTATAATGTCGTGATCCCTTTGTTTTAATGGGTATGACGTCATTTGTTATGATGGGATGACGTCGTGATCATCCCTTATGGTCATCTTTATAAAGATGACCATAAGGGATGACGATAGGGATCATATACAGATTGCCAAAAGGGATGACGTAATTAGATTTGACATCCATCGAGTTGATGTTTGTTTGGGTGCAGACTATTCATTGTTGCATGTCTGAGTCTGGAGGAGATTAGGGCACACCGGATGTGGTTTGTTCGTGGATAAGATTTAAAAATAAAAAACGAGTTAAGATGTGGCGGCTCACAATTGACTACAAGATATCCCTTCGCGGCTCGCCTATGAACAAGCTATTTTTTTATATTTACGATTCACGAACACCCCATACGGTTAGAGTAGCAGCTCCCTGGTGTAACTGACAGAGACCGTTCCTTATCGTTCTTCTGTTTCGTGTGAGTGCGCGTGCGCGTGCGCACGTGTTACCGATTCGGATATGACATCAGATAAAGTAAATAGTTTGGAAAAGGAGTGAGGGCACTGTTAACTATGTCCTTGATAGATAACGACAGATTAAGGCCAGAGAAGAAGCAACCGATGAACACAGAGACAGGTTAGTTGTTAAGGCTTCACCTTTGGTAAAGATTAGCATATCAATTGAAACAATAAATGTTTTGGTGGTTGTGAAGACAACCGACAAACACCTGGTCCAAAGCAGACAGACCTTTGTTTCTCTGGCCTTGTCGAGGGGATTAGCTATTTTAGGAAAATGCAGACAATAAATGGGTTTTTTTTTCGTTGTTGCGATAACAAACCGAGGGGGTCTATAGGAGAAAGAATGTGTTTAGGTGTATTTTCTTGGGGTGATGAAGGACAAACAACGTGTTAGACAAAGCTCTATGAAGGTTGCCACAACAAACAGTCGGAAATATCGTGTTTAAAAGCAGCAGGTTTCAACACACATTATTCATTTCGAACTTAGTCAAAGAAGCTGCCAGTCGACTTTCACGTTGCGATAATTTTCTAACTTCCAACAGGACCTGAACTTACTGGACCATCATGCAACCTGACAACATGAATACTGACCCTCCAAAATTTTATTTGCCACCCGTGGTAAAGACGCAGTTGAATACCAGTGAGCTTGATATAATCGAGGAGAATGAAGAAGTACAACCTGAATGGCACTTGCCGAATATTAACCAGGACGGGGTGATGTTCTCACCCGAGAAGATTCGACGCCCTACCGAACTGAAACTCAACCTACCCCCTTTGGATAAACTTCCAGAACAAAAACTTGAAAAGGAATCGGTCACCAGGTTTTCATTGGGAGGTAAGCGACATGTTGTCGCTAAGACTTTCCGTAATATAGCTTTTGTTAACATACGAGAATATTTTACAAAGAATGGAGCGAAAGATATGTTTTTACCAGGGAAAAGGGGAATAAATCTACGTGCCTGTCACTTGGAAAAACTTTATGCTAAGAAACACGTCATTCACGCCGAAATTGATATCCATGTGAACAGTAACGTCGACGTTAGCATGAAAAGAAAATATCATCTTGGAGGGCAGTTTTTTCTTGTGATCCAACGTTTTAAAAGTATCGTGTATGTGTGTATCAGAGAATATACTATCACTATGACGACCAACAGATACCAGTGATAGCGGGCAAGAGAGGTCTTAATCTGAGAGTTCCAGAATGGAACAAACTTTACGAGCAAATTGAGGCTATCAATGACGCTGTAGATAGAGTGAAACAAGAAATTGAACGAAGTAAATGTGGCTAGCAAGTGACAGCACATATGACGTTATATATATATATATATATATATATATATATATATATATACATACATATATATATATATATATATATATATATAATATATATATATATATATGTATGTATATATATATATATATATATATATATATATATATATATATATATATATATATATATTTTCTTGAGTTTGCTGTGAACTTATACCACCTCTCTCCTCTTTACTTCTCAGACGAGATCGCTGTTATCAATATTCAAAATAACATCGTAGAGTTTGTGTTCGCTGCCATGTTAGATTCAGTCATATATCAGTGGCTTAGAAAGACCTGTGAAGGTTGCGAAGAAGGATACCCCGCACAACGAGATCACGCTTGCCTGAATTATGGTTGGATTGAGAACTTAAATTCCGGTTATATTAGAGACTTTAATCATTTGATTAAGACGTCGTGGATTGTTGGTGCCTCTCGGATCTATTTGGAGGATACTCCCGTACACATCATCACTGAAATGGTAGAAGATCTTCGTCGAGCTTGGACCCAATCCCCAAAACTGTCAAGAGAGGCTATGGAAAAATCTACACTGGATGAAAACCTTCGTTGGACTATTGAAAACAAACTGATCTATGATTGGATGGAGCAGATCACATTTCCAGAAACATTTGAATTAACTTACGAGCTTTCAATTGTCAGTGTATTAATAAAATATAATGTTGCAGTTTAACATAATATTTGCTTTGTTGTTATTTGTGTGTGTATGTTATTTTTTTTATGTAAAATGATATAGAAAGAAGACAAATGCGATAATCTTTTTTTGGCCTTTCATTTTTTATTGTGAGAAACAGAAAAAAAGAAAAAAAAAGAGCATGGCACAGCAAGCAAACATAGCAAATTATAAAACAAAACAATAACTACCAAACCTAATCTTCCATGATACTCGCCTATCCACTCGACCCGCTTGCATCCCCCTCCCTCATCCTACGTAAACCACCCACCCCTTCAAACCAACCCCTGAAAATATCTCTGAATAATCAGTGATAGACTCCAGAGACAGCTCTCTGATTGATGATGGAAAGATCTCGGATAGGTTCTTTCACACATGAAAAGTGGGTTGCGATAAAGTTATGTACATGTTCATCGTTGCCATCCTGCTTAGGAGAAAACCAAGACACGATCTCGCCTAACTCGTAACCTCGGCTGCGATGTAGAAGATAGAAAATGGTATACTGCCCACAAACGGTTGATGTAAAGCTCTGTAGACGTTGACAATTGAAATGAAGCGATATGCAATTTCGATCCAAAAATGCGCCAAGTCTGGGTATATCGAGGGTGGTAGACCAAAAGAATCAAACATCTCCCTTTCTTGCTTCTGCGAAATGAAGAGGGCTATCCAATGCGATCCAGGCTTGTCACTAGAATCTAAATTGACAACCACGGCACACGGAAAACGAGGTTTAAAAGTTTGAAGAAAGTCTGACGGCATGACCCCTTGAAAGAACGTTTTACAAAACGGATCCGTACTTAAAATGTGGCTGATTTGATGCGTATCCATACTGTAGCGTAGTCAAATACGACGTTACGAGCTTTGTCTATTTCCACGATGTTATCCAGTTCGGCATAGACGAACACGTTAACAGTGGTGTCCTGAGGTTGTGCGAAATGAAGTTCCATTCGAAGATTGCCTTGTTTGACCAAGTTGAAATGTCCGCCCGTAGACAGGTCCGGTGTCAGATCAAACGCATACAACGTGTAACCGTTTAGATAATCGTCTCGACTGATGGCATTGCCTGCATCGTGCTGTGCTTTATCGGTTCCGGAAAATAATGTGTGATAGGCTCTGATGTAATTAGCTCCACCATCTGCACTGTAATTTGGTTTCAAAGGCTTGTAAGGGACCTGCTCTCCATCCATATACAGCGCTAGAAAGTCGAGCCCAAAGTGTTCAAAGTTAAACGGGTTAAGCGTATACGAACCGTTGAAAGCCGTATTACGCACACATCCCACGATCACTTTCTTTGGAAGTTGACCAAGGAAAATATGATCCTGAATGAATGACATGTTACCGGTAGGAATAGAGAACATTTTGGTAACAACGCGTTGAATGGGATATTTAGCGGTGGCTTTCTCGAGGGCTCGCGCATGTCCAAGGGCTACAGATGGATTCAGTTTCACTTTTCGTACAAATAACGATGCGTCTTTGATAACGACTTTGTATTGTTTTCCGTTTTCGACAGACATGAGACAAAATTGATCTTTACTCCTGATGCGTTTTAACTTCAAGTTTACTCCATTCAAGAGATATTTCTCTTGAAAAAATATGTCGCTGTGAATAGGTCCAATCATATCGACCGTCTTACTCTGTGTCGTAAATGTGGTTCGCTTCTTAAGTCCGAGATTGGCGGAACTACTCTCTGCCTTCGGGTCAGCTTCATTCATATAACCGGCCGTGTCCTTGTAGAAGAGGGATGATGTCAGTTGACTCTTCTTAGCTTCAGAGCCGTAACTCAAGAGTGTTTCCAACAGGGCACGGTACGGATATGTCGGTGTTGAGGGTGTTATGAGACGTTCATTAAGAGAAACGTCGATTTGACTAAACAAAGACTGGAGTATGAGATTGACCGGTCCGACTTTGGCTTCTTCCGGTAAATCATTACCATCAGACAATGTAATCTTTGCTTTGACGTATAGTTGGGTTTGCGCTAAGTCGATGTATTCTTCCGAAGAGCCCGGAACATAAAATTCGATGGGTCCATTATCCGTGAGATTGGCGATCGGGTGATACTCTACCCACTGTCCTTTCTCGATACTGGTTTGCGTAGGAGGTACGAGAAAAAGGTCCAATTCTGACTTGGTGCATTCGCAGGAGTGTTCGTGTAGCAGAGCCATGATGAATTAAGGTGTTTAGTCGAAAATGTCTCGAGATCTTTTCACTGTCCCGGCTCGCTTGATTCTGCTAGAGGAGGTGGCACGTTTACGCTTTTTAACACCTGCTGAACCCACCACCGACGACACTGCCCTCTTTGCCACTCGTTTTCCGGCCGCCACACCTCTATTCCTGGCAGATTCTCTAATAGATCGTCCGTCTAGAACATCTCCTGCAATTTCGACACCGGTACGCAAAGCCTCTTTCCCCAATGACTTGACACCTTTCTTCAAGAGAGGCATAGCTGAGCGAAACAGACTTCCCAACACATTACCTAGACCATGTCCCTTTTGAACTCGGGCCCCTTGAAAGACCGGTAAACCACGACCTGTCTGTTGTAGGTAGTGGTTTTCGTAGTCTCGAGGATCACTCTGAAATTTTGAATGACGCATGGTGTTAATTCTTGAAAATCTTCAAATAAACTGTGGAGCTTTGCGAAGACGAAAGTGAAGTGTCGCGATGACGGTGCCTCGAAGAAATGGTATTTTGCGACCGGTATTGTCCCTTATATCAATTTCGATGGTATCAAAATATTTTTGCTTCACTGGGTGATAGTAAACGTTGTCATATACAGAACTGATATCCTCACCGTATTTTCCTTTAACGGTCACAACACGGATAAGAGGCACTTTGGTGTGCCCTACAGCATGTGGTTCTATAATGTCGCTGTACACGAACATGTGATGAATATGTTTCAGATCAAATAGATGGTTAATAGTGCTGCTGCTGGTTACTGTACTTGTGGATGGAAAACCTAAAATCTCAGCTAACCGGCCCTCAAACTTGACCTGTGCTCCTTCCGCTAGCTGGATACTTATCAGTCCGTTTTGTCTATCCAGTCGGTAACGGATTTCCTCCACATAATTTGTCTCCAGAAGCTCCAAGAGCGTCGAAGGATCCCTGTAGAAACCAGGTGTTAATGGTTTCGTCCACCACTGGTGTCCATTCACGGTGTATGTGTACTTACAGTCTTCGTCAATGTTATACCATTGGTGAGGATATAAGATTTCGGTCAAACCGACCTCCCACTGACCCTCCAGTGAAATAGGTTGAGGGAGTTTTACGCGATAATGTGTAAGTGCATTGTCGGGATAAATTTCCGGAGAAGCGTTACTAGGCAGTGTGACGTAAAAGGAAGAAGCCATGCTGTCTTCGTCAAATCTACAAAAGCAATGTCAAACCTAACACGGACGGTGCACTTTAAATGTTTTTCAAATTAAACACGTCAGATACCCAACTGTTGAATTTTGTTGGGTAGCCTTTCCATTTGACAAAATATTGTTTTCTTCCACCACGAGTGCGACGACGCAGTACCTTCTCGATGCGATAAGTGTGATCTGCTTTTGATATTCTTTGAAGTTCTTGTTCGTAAAAGTGACCTTCGATGTTGTCTTGGTTGTAATCTTTCAATTCATATACTGGGGGTATACGAGCTATACGTTTTGCGATGGTTAATACTTCGTCCGTCCATTAGGGGAGATAACTCTTTCGAAAAGGTCGAGTGGCCATGCTGATGCGTACAGGATCACCGACTCCAAAGCGAAAAGTCGGCATTTCGGATAACATCTCGGTGCCGGTACCATACAAATTATGCCAGACTGTTTCTTGATTGAGTTTCGTTACGGTCTCTGGGGCCATGCCAATACTGCGGTGGTAGCTTCCATTATATCCGTTCATAAAATCTTGTAAAACATCGTCATATCGCCTAGTGCCCTTGGCCGTAAAGAACCTCCACATTTTCGATTTCAAAGTGCGGTTGAAACGTTCCACGATAGAGGCTTTTGTCTCGTTATTGGTTGTAAAGTATTGGATACGATTTGACTTCAAGAAAGTCTGCACAGTCTTATTTAAAAATTCACCTCCTTTATCTGTCTGCAGTTTCTTTGGTCGTCTATTTGTTTCTCGAAATATGCTCTGAAACGCTCTGACGATGCCATCTCCCTTCTTCTTTTTCAATGGACGAGCCCAAGCAAACTTAGAGAACACGTCAATGCAAGTCAATATATATTTATGACCGCGATTTATTCTTGAGAAAGCACTGACATCTACCAGATCTGCTTGCCACTGACTATCGATCCCAGACACGATAACACGGTTACGAGGAAATCGTCGTCTCAGGGGTTTGTGAAGTGTGTAGGTCTCTCTCCCCCTCAACCAATTTCGAATCTCACGACGGCTGATTCGTTTGTTATCCTCTTTGGTCGCTCGATGGACGGCTTCTTCACCTCCGAAAGCAGAGGGATGCAATGGTGTGTAATACACATCTGCCAAATAATCTTCCATCTGGGTTATCGAGATGAACCTTGCCACCACAACAAGCAAAGAGACAAACAATGTGTCGTAAATTCAAAAGTATCTTTAGACTGTTCACTGGCCAACAGCTATCCATTTCGTAGGGAGTTATTCGTGGAAGTGAATGTCTAGTTATCTGCACGTCTCATTTTAAAAATTTTCCCACTTGGGTTTAGAGGGCGTTTTCATTTTCATTTTCTTGGACGGTAAGTGATACGCTGTACCATGAAGATCTTCCGAAGAACTCTCCAACTTCTTCACGTATGGTTCTGGCAAATTATTTGCGTCACGTGTGGCCAACTTGGAGATATCCTCCCAACGGTCTGGGTTGCCGATCAATTCGCGCGGTGTATTCAGTTGTGCTAGTCCCTTTGTGAAATCTCTCACCCCTACAGGGGGTGCAGACTTCCTTTTACGAAGAGCATCGTTGATCAAATCTACCATGTGAGACCCAGTTACAACACGCTCGTTGACGAGTAATTCCCCTTTATCATTCTAGTCAAGCATACGGTTGCTCTCTGTCATTTTCCGCAATATCTGGGCCGCTTTAATTTTCAACGCTTTCGGGACGCTATCCAAAACCTCACGACCAATGTCTTCTTTGAGAAAAGTGTTCCTTGTACTTTCATTTTGAGAAGGGACCGGTTCTGAATCTGGTAAGAGGCGGACGGTAGTTGGTGCCTTCGCTTAATTGTCGTAAGTCATGAAGCGCTGAAGTATGTCTGCATAACGTTTCATTTTGCTGGTTTCGTCTAGATGTGAATCAGCAAGCACTTTGGATAATTTTTCTTCTAAATCTTGCACTTTAGTCTGCTCAGTCGGCTGGCGTTGGTTTGTTTTCATACGATTCAACTCATCAGGACAAACGAGTACCAACTTCTTGGTATGCTCCATACTACTTGAATAGCACACCGCCCAGGATACCTATGAGAGGTGGTATTAAGGCAGCCAAAATCCCTTCTGTAGAAGTATGTGTCTTCTCTGTTTGGTGGAGCGGTGTTTGTTGGAGAGGGTGCGCAACTGATGCCTGTGTTTACACAGCTTTCTCTTTTCATGTTTTGTGAGTGGAACGTTACCATTCAAAGTGTTGAGAGCACCCTCACATATACAATCGATCAATTCATTCGAAGCGCCCAATATCACACCTTTCCGCTGTTGAGGTGTTCCTTTGGCTAATACGTGTAAATAAGGACCTTGTTTCTGCCAACGCCGCATGATGATGAAATGAAAGCCCGGTAGTTTTGTTCGAATATTTATCTACTTTTTAACGTACACGTATTGAACTTCACCCGGAAAAATCTGACTCCTCAGAAGCATATTTTCAGGAGTAGTCGTTTTTAAATCGATGAGAAGGTATCCAAAAGGTTTGTTTGTAGCATCTCTGTAGGCCTCTTGTAAGTATTGGGGTTTTTCAGGAAACATTTGCCTTGCCAAATATGAAATTTGAGAAGCATCTCTCGGATTTTTAAAGAAGACTAAATAATGAGCATTGAGACTGATCGAACGACTTTCTCGTCCTTTTTGAAACAGATTTTGGCTGACTAATATCACAGACAAATTTTTATGATGACTACCTTTTGTAAACAGATAACTTATTCTTTTATCATTTGAATGATAAGGTTTCGTTTTGATGTGTCCAGGTGATCATGGAAACATTGTGGAACGCCCTCTACTAACGGATGCGGTCTTTTAACTTTTCAGTCAGTTGATCATACAGAGGTTGATACTCTCCGTAAAACCATACAATGTTGTCGGGAGGAGGTTGGATGAGTGTTTCAGCTTCGGTCACAAATCGGGTCAGAAACACAGTTTCACCACACTGAGTCGGACCGGAGATGATACATGTACTCGGATGTAGCCATTTCAAAGCCATGTTTGGAAATGAAGAAAACTTTGACGACCAAGACCATATATATATATATATATATATATATATATATATATATATATATATATATATATATATATACACATATATATATATATATACACATATATATATATATATATATATATATATATATATATATATATATATATATATATATATATATATATATATATATATATGAAAATCGTAATGAGTTGGAAAATCAAGAACAGTGAAAAAACTTTCAGCCTCCACCGGGATTCGAACCACGGGCCTCCCGTATTTATATATATATATATATATATATATATATATAACAAGGAAGGATCAGGACTGCAAGAAGAGTGCTCTATGCTATAAAAGCAGAGCCTAAACATAAAAGTAAATGCCTTGGTAAGTACAGCTGTTACTCGGAGTTTCATGCCCTTAGGGTGGCGATCGTCAGACAACTGAACAAATACTCTCTGCGCGGATATATTCTATGGGGAACACGAACCCTATTTCTTACGTGCACGGTTCATTGGTTTGAGCCTATTGTGGCGACACTTGGAGATGAATTCAGATCTCTTATTGAGTAAATGCGGGTTTTTGGACAGGAGGATACAAAGCTTTTCATCAATACAGAGGTTACATTGACCGGATCTACGCATGCTGGTATTGGAATGCTTAAGTACGCTCCACCGTGCACGTAAGAAATAGGGTTCGTGTTCCCCATAGAATATATCCGCGCAGAGAGTATTTGTTCAGTTGTCTGACGATCGCCACCCTAAGGGCGTGAAACTCCGAGTAACAGCTGTACTTACCAAGGCATTTACTTGCTCTAAAGGCTCGAAACGTCAGGCCCACTTACTTTTTACGTAGCCTACATATAAAGTACACACACAAGTAGAATACAATAAATCGATAGAGGTAACTTTAATACCACTTGTTATGTAATATGTCCCACACTATCTCGCCTGAAAGTCCGGTTTGAAAGTCACCAGTTATATTATTGTTAACGGAGAGTTCTTCATCACAATACAACTAAACGGGCGTACTCTGTACACGTAGACGCGCACGAACAAAAAAAAATAAGAAAATGGCAAACTCCCAGGAGGAATTCGGAAATTTCTTGAAGGAGCTAAAGGAAGACGCAAAGGTACGGTAGTAGCCCTTAGAGAGAGGCATAAGTATCGCACCGTTGTGCGAGTTTTAAAGATGGAACTCGAGGGGGAGTACGGTTCGGTTGGGATCGGGTTTGATACCGGTCTCAGACCGCACAACTTTACACCGTGGAGTGGCGCTCACGTTGAGCACGGTATACACATTAGAAACACAGTTCAGCGCTGGCTAGATGAATACTGTGCGCTCCATTATGGTGATTTGGACGAACTAAATCTCTGGATGGATATCCAGTTTGATGTTTATTTTACGTATTAGTTGTTGTTTTATTTGTAGTATTTGGATATGTTTGTGTGACGTGAATTTCGTTTGGATTTATATTTGTTTAGTACTTTGTTGCTGTGTTTATATATATATATATTTTTTTTTCTTGGAACAATTTTCTTTGGATTTGTAAATATTGGATAGTTTCTTCTTTACATCGGATGGATTTTGCTGGCTGCTGTATACACGGGTAAGTACTATGATTTTTACAAACATACATAAAACTGGTTGTATACGTGTATATATATATATATATATATATATATATATATATATATATATATATATATATATATATATATATATATTAAAAAACAGGAAAGTTCTACACAATACACATGTTAAAATATCCTTTATTTATAACAATCTTTTATTATGTCCCAAAAAATTAAAAACGTTAAAATGGCTACATGGTATTTAAGGAAGTTTGTTTGGTTGTTACGGACGCTTGTGGTATAGTTAACTCATTTAAATTTCACTCCATGTAACGGGTCATTGTTGATGTTGTTAAGGCACGTCGCTAAGTTGGTCGTTAAGGGGAGGGGTCTTATCTGAGTATGTGTACGAGAGCTCTGACATATTGTTGTTAAGAAAGTTTGTTTGGTTGGTCGTTAAGGATGCTGTGGGCAGTTCGCCCAGTTTAACTTCACTACATGCATTGTTGATGTTGTTAAGGCACGTCGCTAAGTTGGTCGTTAAGAGGAGTGGTCTTATCTGAGTATGTGTACGAGAGCTCTGACATATTGTTGTTAAGAAAGTTTGTTTGGTTGGTCGTTAAGGATGCTGGGGGCAGTTCGCCCAGTTTAACTTCACTACATGTAACGGGTCATTGTTGATGTTGTTAAGGCACGTCGCTAAGTTGGTCGTTAAGAGGAGTGGTCTTATCTGAGTATGTGCACGATTGCTCTCGCACATGCGCTATTTGAGTTGTCTGAGTTACTAAGGAAAGATTATTTCATTGTTTGTCAAGAGAGGTGTCTATGTTGTATGTGGAGGTTTGATGATGCAATAACACCTAGTCGTGTTGATGTTTCTCCACCACTATTCGTGTGGACACTGTTGACGTTGCTAAGGAAGATTAATACATTAGTCGTTAAGGGGTGGTATATATATATATATATATATATATATATATATATATATATATATATATATATATATATATATATATATATATGCAAATGCTGATGATGCAATGGCTTAAAACAAACCATGTTCTGCCGTATATATGCGAACTCTGTTTGCGTTTCTAAGGAAGGTTACTAAGGAGTGATGTCTAACCATGTATGTGTTGATATGTCATATGTGAAACGTCACAAAACCTTTGTTTAATCTTTGTTTAAGTCTGACCCAACATAATTTCAGGTTGAGAAATGTTTCATGTTACTATGTGAACGGTAAGAGTTTAGTTGATATAAACGAATGTCTTTGGAGATCTGAACATCATTCACAAGCACTCGCTCGCGAAAACAACTTCAAGCAATTCACGATTTAAGAAAATATGGCATTTCCAAGAGAAGATGAAAATTTACTTTTACAAGCTTTGGAAAAAGCCGAGCGTTTGGAAAGAGCCCGCATTCAGAAGGAAGCTTTTTTAAAGCGATGGTAAGTTCTCCTTCCTATTCTTACTTTTTTCATTTTTTTAATTTTTTTATTTATTTATTTATTTATTTGTTAATTCTTTTCTTTTCTTAACTATACTCTTAGTTATATATATATATATATATAGTTATATATATATATATATATATATATATATATATATATATATATATATATATATATATATATATATATATATATATAATTCAACCCTCAAGCGAACTCTCCGTATATTACACTCCCAGTATTAATTCACGTAGGCCTAATGGTTATACAAGTAAAATAGGTGTTGACTAGTCATCATGTTGAAACGCCCAAGTTGTCCTTTCTTTATTTTATTTATTTATTTTTGTATTTATCAAGGGCAAGTCGTACGGTAGAGACACCCTCTGAAGATCCCTCAGAAACAGCTACAGCACAACCTTCCTCTCCTCTCAGTGAGCCGTTTGAGGTGTTCTCATCACCACCATCCTCCCCATAGTACAACCCCAACCAAATATAAAAAAGAGAAAACCAACAGCGTTATCGTGCGAAAAAAAACGGGTTGCACAAAAGTTTTTACAAGTAGATATGCAATGCGGCGTCATATCAAAACGGTACATGTGACACCCGTTTTCTCTTGCAAACGTTGTTGGTTGACTTTTAAAACTATGTCCAATTTAAAACGTCATGAAAAGAGGGGAAAGTGTCATCCCAATCGAAGTAACAAACAAGAGGTGGATTTGGAAGACGTTCCCAGTTCAAGCAGTACAAATGAAGTGAGTTTTCGTTCTTCTACTTAATTTATCTATTTGATTTTATTAATTTATTTTTATTATTTTTTATATTTTATATTATATTTTTTTGTTTAAAAAAAAATATATCATTTATTTTATATTATTTTTTAATTGAATCTATTTTTTTTCTTTCTTTGAGGTAGAACAGTTCGTACCATCATTAAGAGCGGGAACTGTGTCGACACAAGCCTTACCACAAGCAGCACCAGACTTCGATCTCGACGAGGATCCTATACAGATACCATCTGCGATTCTCGAAGAATTGATGGAAGATTCTCCATTACAACAGTTTTATAGAAATAATTGGGGCGCCATCAGAACTCACCATCGAAGAAGCAATCGGGTTCAAGATGTTTATAATTTTAGGTTAAGTACTTTAATATCAATCACAAATTCTCATATACGTTATTTAGTAGATTCTGTTTATCACGATCAAACCACACAATTTAAGTTGAATGCATCTTTTGGTTTTATTCTGCGCAACAAGTTGAGTGGTGAACGAAGATACTTTCACTCTTCTTTCAATAACCATAGACTGTTCGATCGACCTATTGTTGTCGGACAACGCAGTGATATCGATCGATTTATGTCTCTGTTTGAGCAGGTTCATGTCGAGCGGTATCTTTTAAATCAAAGACCAGAGTCTGTATGGGTGTTAGATCTAATCACCAACATGACCGTTTACGTTAATAAGTTAAGACCGTTTGCATTGGTAGGTGCCCCACCTCACAATCTTCCCCGAGAAATTGTAGATCATAGGTATATTTTATCGATGACAGTGAACAAAAGAAGATAATTTATGTTTTTTCAGATGTTTGGCTCATCATTTTAAGTCTGTCGGAATTAGTTCGGAAACACCAGTAGCCTTGTATAATCGATATCAAAATACCTTCGACGGGCAGACTACAAGTGTAAATGCTTTCGAAGGTGTTACTTTTCTAGAATTAGGTCAACTTGAGAAAATATTTGAATGTAACATATATGTATACGAGTTGAAATGTAGCACTGATACCGAACACCTCTTACACAAGAGTACACCTGTAGCCGAATTGCTGCGCAGATCTCCCTGTCGCTATCAAACCACCATGTACATGAATTATTTCGAAGATCATTTCTCTTATATCACCGATATAGAACACTATGCCAAAACGTTTAGCTGCACCCAATGTCGACGCCTTTTTACTCGAAATCGTAATCTAACCAAACACATACCGCACTGTAAGGAGCATGTTACATATAATTTTCCCGGTGGTGTGTTTGCATTGTCGGTTTCTATTTTTGACAAACTAGATAAACTCGGTATAGAGATACCTCAACACGAACGCTACTACCCCTACAGAATCACTTACGACATAGAAACGAACTTGGATCACAGTTGTGCCTCGGAATCCGCGGCGCCAAAATTGAGTTATCTCGGGCAACATAAATTACTCAGTGTGAGTGTCTGTTCGAATGTCGAGGGGTACGAAACTCCTCACTGCTTTATTTCTGAAGGTGACCCTGCCTCACTTGTTGACGAATTCATCACTTACTGTCACGAAATCAGTCAGGCAGCTTTTGCAAGTATCACCAATTCATTTTCTATTTCTGGGGCCATTTCTACGCTTGCAGAACTGATAACTAACGAGGAAACCATTGCGACCAATAACTCGGATTTACATGAGAATGACTCCAACTTTTTACGAAATGTATTAAAACCGACACTGGGTGGTCTATTGAATTATTGTAGGCAAATTCCTGTGATTGGTTTCAATTCAGGCAAATACGACATTAATGTCATGAAAGGTCTCATGTATCAAAGTCTTGAAAAATTACATCAAAATGAGGATGAGAGTGCGCATGACGGGTATCCAGCCGTCAGCCAGGTCATAAAACGCAATGGTGATTATATGTCTATTTCATCGAAGTGGCTAAAATTTCTTGATATCAAAAACTACTTGGCCCCCGGGTTTAGCTACAAACAATTTCTAGAGGCCTACAAATGCCAAGAAGAAAAAGGTTTCTTTCCATACGATTGGATGGATGGTCTTGAGAAATTATCAACGACTTCTCTGCCATCCCACGACAATTTTTATAATAAACTGAAAGGGACTAATATTTCCAGTGTTGAATATCAGTATTGTCAACAAGTGTGGCAGGATCATAATATGACCTCGTTCTGCCATTTTTTAGAATGGTATAACAATAAAGATGTCGTCCCTTTTCTTGAAGCCCTAGATAAAATGTTTCATTTTTACAAAGAAAAAAAAGTTGATATGTTCAAACAGGGGATATCCGTTCCTGGACTGACACTGAGATACCTTTTCAAAGACATTCGAAAGGATTTCTTCTGCCTATTTCCAGAATCTCATAAAGACTTGTACTTTCTTTTCAAAAACAATATTGTCGGCGGTCCCTCCATTATTTTCCATCGCTATCAGGAAAAGGGTCGATCTCGTATTAGAAATGGGAAAAAGTGTGAACAAGTATTGGGATTCGACGCTAATGCGCTTTACCTTTGGGCTATTATGCAAGACATGCCCACAGGGGTCGTACTACGACGTAGGGAAGAAACAGGTTTCAGGCGTGAATTCACACATTATTTACAAAAGACTGCTGCGAGTTGGTTGGAGTGGGAGGGTCAGACACGGGGCTATGATCAGGGAGTTGTTGCTATGATATAAAACATAGACTTAACGGAAAGGAAGTTCGCGTGGGGAAACGTCAACTACCTATTGACGGTTTTAGTAAAAGTGGGGGGCAAACAACGATTTTTCAATTCCACGGGTGTTATAGGCATGGTCACCCGTGCGATTTAAATAAAGGCAGAACACACAACCAAGTCAAGGGGGTACTTTTATCCGTCTTATACCGAGAAACACTTGACATTACCAGGTATTTGAAATCTCTAGGTTTCGACTATGTTGAAAAATGGGAATGTGATTGGTTAAAGGAGCAAAAACGCAACCCGGAAATCAAATCTTTCTTGAAAGAGCTCTATCCTTACCCCACACAAGATCGATGGAGGATGTCGGAAGAAAGTATTTTGTCTCATTTGAAGAGTGAGGAGGTTTTCGGAGTGGTGGAATGTGATATTGAAGTACCGCCTTCTCTGAGAGAGACTTTTGCAGAAATGCCTCCCATATTTAAAAATACTGAGATTTCTTTACAAGATATCGGAGAGCACATGGGTGAGTATGCTACAGCGCAAGGTCTCATCCAACAACCCCGCAGAACGCTCATTGGTAGCATGTTCGGTCGCAAAATATTGATCGCGACACCACTCCTTAAATGGTACATTGAACACGGCCTCATTGTCACCAGAATTTATCAAATAGCACAATTCATACCAAAAGGCGTATTTTGTCAGTTTGGTGAAGAAGTCAGTGAAGCTAGGCGCGAAGGTGATAAAGACCCTGCTAAAAGTATTCTAGCTGATACTGTGAAACTTATCGGTAACTCTGCTTATGGTAAAACAGTCACTAACAAAGAGAAACATCTTGATGTCGTCGTGTGCAACGACGATTAAGTTTTTCAGGCCATCAATAATCCTTTTTTCAGAAGTTTATCACCTCTAGAAAACAGCATGTATGAAGCGGATCTTCATAAACGTGTTATAGATTTAGATCTCCCTATTCAAATCGGCTTCTTTGTTTATCAATACGCAAAGTTGAGAATGTTACAATTCTATTATGATTTTATGTTCAAGTTTGTAGATCCAGTTGATTTTGAGTATTGTGAGATGGATACCGATTCCGCCTATATAGCTATTTCTGGAGCATCACTGGAAGATGTTATTAAGCCAGAAATGCGTTCTTTTTTTGAGCAAGAAAAACATCTCTGGTTTCCCCGCTCCGATACTATCGAACACAAACAGTACGATAAACGCACACCGGGTTTATTCAAACTGGAGTGGCAAGGAGATGGTATGGTCTCCTTAAACAGTAAATGTTATTACTGCTTCGGTTCAGATGAAGAGAAAGTCAGTTGCAAGGGGGTCAACGGGACTTCGGCTATCCTAACGAAAGACAAATTTTTAGAAGTTATTCAAAATAAACGCTCACTGCAGGCAACTAATAGAGGTTTTAGAATGAAGAGTGGTCAAATGCAGACCTATGTGCAGGAAAAGACTGCTTTGTCGTATCTATACGTAAAGCGTAAAGTATCGAATGATGGTGTTTCCACCATACCCTTAGACTTGTAAAGCTGTATTGAATATCTGTAATGCGTGTTTGTATATAACGTATCTTTACATGTACTTTATGCTTTTGTAAAGCTGTATTGACTACTTGAATTGTAATACATATTTGAATATAATGTATCTGAAAGGCCAACAAATCCACTACTATGTGTTTTGTCCATCATTCTTGTCGTTCAGTAACCCTTCAAGTAACCATCAATCACAATCTACCCGTGCCGTTATTGTCATTCATAGTCACCCCCTAATCTCCTCCAGACTCAGACATGCAACAATCAATAGTCTGCACCCAAACAAACATCAACTCGATGGATGTCAAATCTAATTACGTCATCCCTTTTGGCAATCTGTATATGATCCCTATCGTCATCCCTTATGGTCATCTTTATAAAGATGACCATAAGGGATGATCACGACGTCATCCCATCATAACAAATGACGTCATACCCATTAAAACAAAGGGATCGAAGGGGGGTAGAGATCACGACATTATAGTACTACTAATAGCATATTTTACGAACCATAAGAGCTACGAAGATGAAACTTGGTAAAAGGAAGGTGGGTAAGGCGTTCTCGAACTGATTAGATTCTGGGCACGAAATATTCTAATTGCATAATTTCGAAGTCAAATACTAGACATTGTTGGATCAACATGTAACTTGGTACATATGGTCAACAGTTCGTGCTGAAAATTTTGGAGGTCATTTGGAGATCACCAGAGGTCATTCGAGGTCAAATTACTCAACATTGTTTGATCAACATGAAACTTGGTACATATATAGTCAACATTTCGTGTTGAAAATTTTGATGGTCATTTGGAGGTCACCAGAGATCATTTGAGGTTAAAATTCTAGACATTGTTGGATCAGCATGAAACTTAGTACATATAATCAACATTTCTGGCTGAATTAGGACGGTCATTTGGAGGTCACCAGGGGTCATTTGAGGTCAAATTTCTAAACATTGCTGGATCTACATGAAACTTCATACATATAGTCCACATTTGGTGCCTAAAATGTCAAGGTCATTTAGAGGTCATGTTAATTAGTCTAATTTGCATATTTCATTTTCGCAAAATTTCTTTCATACTCAATCTGACCAGAGAGAGCGAGACTTATGATGTTCGAACTTAAGGAAGTATCGCCAACATTTAGAGGTAATCACGGGTCTTTTGAGGTCTAACTGATAAAAATTGTTGGATTTACATGAAACTTGGTTCATATAGTCAGCATTTACCGCTTGAATTTTTGAGTCATTTTGAGGTCACCAGTGGTCATTTGAGAACAAATCACAGAATATTGTTCAACATTGGAATGATTGTTAAAAGCAACTTGTATAAACGTGAATACAATACGACCTGCAGCTACCGAGACGTTTCCGATAGCGCTTGTTCAGTAGAATAACCTTGTGTACAGCATATCTTGAGGACCATACAAGATCTGATGATGGAACTTGGTATAAGGGTGCAGGTTAAGGAGCTCTCGAACTGATAAGATTTTAGGCATGAAATATGCTAATTATGTAGCTAATACGAATAACTTACGCTTTAGCTTGTTTAACACAAAATATGTTAATTATGTTAACTTTTCATGACCAGCGATCATGTTGGCGATCAAAGCAAAAACCCACTGTCGCGTAACTAGACGAGACTAGAGGTTTGAAAACCGCCTTGTATTAACTTGGTTTGTTACATCAGGGTGTGTTCACCCACTGCAATGATGTCATCATCAGTCTTAAATCACAATTCGGACCAGGCACCCTCATATTTATCACCTAAATAAACATTTCCATATTGTCTCACCATTGTCATCTTATACGAGTATATATTCCTTAGTAAATTTAAAAGCACCACACACACAGATGAAATACACTCCATAGCACATCAACACATATGTTTACTCCATCTCACAGATCAACAAGAAACTACCTTCATACTTAAAGTACCATCCGGTAAAACCAATGCTGATAATGTTACACAAATGTCATTCAAATAAGATTTCTTTCTACTTTATCGAATTCTTGCAGATCCAAATGCTACCGCCATCAACGAAAAAAGGGTCTACAGTCGGCATTGAAGACCAAAACGACAGCCTTTGATCACCATGTTGACTGACGATGGTGCATTGGGACAGTATACCTTGCCACCACCTCAAACTGCAGCACTGCTGGAGGGGAAATCAGTTGAGGAAACATTGGAGAGAATAAGCGAAGAACAATAAGTCTTTTCATTAAGAGGCTCAGTGATTGTAAACTTAGCAGCAACATCAACATTGCCTTCAACATCTTCAACCAGCAAGCACACAGTCAGCTCTAGAGCACTGAAGAAGAAGTAACATTTTGCTCATAAAGAGTGCATATACTATAATAAGTTAGCTCAGAGATAGCGTGTGCACATGCGAGGGTGAACTCACAATAAAGGACATTTGTGAGCACACCATAGAAATTGATTAAATTTCTATGGAGCACACTTAAACATTTACTCACCACACTATCATCAATTAACATGAAATATTTCACCTCATTTTCATATAACTTACAGCACAAAAGCTTACCATATGACCCCTTTACTGCCACTAATATCTCCAAAATGTTTCCAGCAACATATCTCTGATTTTACCTCGTACCAACTTACTGCTTGCTGCTATATTGTGATTGTGTTCAATCTTTCTTTCTACCTGTCCACAATTCTTCAAATTGCTCCCATGGCCGCATGGTTGACAGATTTTGACAAAACTCATGACCAATGGATAGTGGGCCACCCGTCTGCATTAAGGCCATTTTTCCATCACGCAAAATACTTCTACTATAGATTACATGGTACATTGTTCACAGTTGGTCACTATAGTACTATGGTAGTCATACCTTCAAGGTGTTAATACCAGTCCAATTTCATATATGGGCCATATGGCCATTTTATTAAATCAATCAAAATGATTCTTCTCAAACAGATTGTATGAAACAAGGTGGAGAGTTTATCACCATAGTGCTTTGGTGGATGCTTTTTTTGTTCAGGAATTTCAAGGCCAATGTTGTATATGGACCATATGACCCATTTTATGAAATTACTCATTTTCCTCCAGAGTGTATGTTATAGTGGTGTGGGTTTGTCTCAATAGCACCCTTCATGGTGCCTTCTTAACATTGTTTATGATTTCCAGGTCCAAAGTCACTTGTCAGTCACATGGGCTATGGTATGTATAATCCCAGGAGCCAAATTTTCAAAGATTGCCGGATGGACTTTATATAGTTGGAACATATAGTAAACAATTTGTGCCAATTATTTTGAACATCATTTGGTTCAAAACGATAATCATCAGATTTCATTTGTGGTCAAATTAGTCAACATTCTTTGATACATGTGAAATTTATAGTCATTTACAGGACATCAGGGATCACTTAAGGTTAAAATACGGGCACCTGGATCAAAACATGACCACTGTCTTTCCATTTCACATTTTGTAGTCCCTAAGTTGTAATATGTTGAAAAATATATTATTTGTGCAGTATGAGCTACTGCACTATTGGTGCTCCAGTAATATCTTTTACTATACATCTTACAAACATCTTAGCAGTGGCCACAAGTAGAAGTTATTGGAAACAACACATTCATCTTTTGCACTTTTCAATCATTACTTCTTATGATATGTAGTAGGTGTTAATATTAAAAATTTTATCTAGAAAGAAAAGAAAAAACATTTCTATGTACATATCTTTTTTAAACACTTTCAAATAATAGTTTAAGTTTGTCATACTCGTTATGAACTTCTGATACCTCTGGGTGCAACTTGTAGTCTTATGCAACTGCATCTATGTGTTCCACAAGACAAATAAAAGAGTATGCATTTTTCCCCATCCATTTTCATAAGGAACATACAACTATCAGTTATTATAACAAATACTTTCTTTCTTTACATGTTTATATTCTTTCTCCTAGATGCCATTTGGCTAATATTTTGCCACTCACTTCCACATCACTAGATTTCATGGTAACTATCATTCCATGAATGGATGGACCATCATTGGTGGTCTAAGAATAAAGGTCACCCATGTGTTGTTAGGGCCCATTTAGTGCAATACTCCAAACACCGCTTCTCCTACAGATTACATGGTATGATGTCGATTGTTTGCCACTATAGCATGTTCGTTGGTCTGTGGATCTTAAGCCAAAATTATTCGGACCGTGTTAAAGGTCAGAAAACTGTTTTTCGATGAAAATAAAAGACAATATCTCTTCACAGATTAATTTGATAAAAGCCATATTTTCAGACATGATGTGTTGGTGGGGACGAAGAATTCATAAGTTAGGCCAACTTTATTTGGACCTTGGTAAAGGTCACTCAAGGTCACAAAACTGTTCTCCGAAGTAGATACAATACCTTATCACAAATTAATCTGACAAAAGCCACATATTTGGGCATGATGCACTGGAAGGGTGCGCTCATTAGTTCAGCCAAAATTGTGTTAACCATGTTCAAGAGGCACATGCCTTCCCTCACAACTCCTCTTGTACAAAATAATCTTAAAGGCAAGGAACTATGGTGCCTTTCGGCTCTTGTTTGCTTATAATCCAGGTTTTATGACCAATAAATGAATGGCCGGACAAGATTATGTGGGGATAGGTTACCGCCAACACGATAGTGTGAGGGGATGCATACCCACAACATGTTAAAGGCATTGAAGACTCGCCCAAAACTTTGTGCCTCCCTCTAAAAAAGTTAACTTTCCATTGCTTGCAAGTGAAGTTTTTTCTTGTCGTTACAAAATGCAGACAGTAATGAAACGTGATACCTTGTTATCTTTTATCTAGACCTTAGATGTCCATCGCTGCTATGTACACTGTGTTGTGGGTATTGACCGTAGCTATGTACACTGTGTTATGGGTATTGACCGTAGCTGTATGTATTGACTGTACGAGTGTCTAATTACCGACGGTAACAAGCTGTGTGTGTATTTTCTGGGTTCGATGGTGGTGTCTAACACTTCTGTTACACCTCATTCGAAACTAGGTCAGATTACCGGCATAAGACGTTTCCTTTTGCGCGAGTCTTCACACCCTTTAAGCTAAATTCTATTTAAAATGCAATTTAGCTTAAGTTAAATTGAGAAGCCATTTTGCTTAAGAAGAAAAGCATTTTACTTAAAGTAGGATTGCATTTTACTTAAGCACAGTTGTATTTTACTTAAGTTGAATAGATTGACCAATCAAATTTCAATGTAATTGATCAATCAGTTTGCTACTCATGGCGTCACTTACCGCGAAATCCGACTTTGTATATTATTATAAAGTCACGTTCAAGGCGTACTAGTTACATAACTATGTGTGGCCTTACCCCACACTTATCCAGCTTTCGTTGTGTATGTACGAACAAAACACCATACTTACTTATCCCTAGCTAAGGAAGCAAAACTACATTTACACTGAACGTTGGAAATTCGGTAAATGCAGCCGGCCAATCAATTTTTGTAAACTGTTGCAGTTGGAAGGGCACTTTCGAGGGCAAGGGTACGACTACAACACGACGTACCATTAAGCAGCGGTACTAGTATAACACTCTAAAACCCAAGTGCTGAAAACAGCGCTTAGAGTGCTATTTTGCAGCACTTTTCCAAGAGCCCTGAGCGGAACAGCACCCTAAGTGCTATCAACAGCACTCTTAAAGGTGCTAACTATACCAGCACCTACAAAGTGCTATGAGAGTCCTGCACTTATACTGCTACCACCAGCACTGGAAAGGGGTGTTACTAAAACGAATGACAATTGCGTTACACATAACGAATGACAATATGTTGTACACACTAAAAAATTGCGTTGACTAAAACGAATGACAGTAATGACAGCACAGACATTTGCTTCAACCGGATATCACAGTTCAGAGCTTCGTGGGTATCTAGATCTAGTAAAGTACGGGACAAGATAAAAACGCACCTTATAGTAAGCGAAATTGTAAGTCTGATTTAAAAAAAGTAAATTTAACGTCATTTTTCCGATATTAATTGGTAGAAACTAACAATTATAATCTTGAAACGGCTTCAGTTATCTTTCTATATAAATCTACAGACTGTAAAAAGCACAGCACTCAAGCGCATTCTCACACAAAAACTTTCCCTGTGGTTTCCATCCATAAATTCTACCAAAACCCTGCAACCACGTATAACATGCAATTTTCCTCAAATCATTTTCGCGCAGAAAACCAATAACTGGATTTTCTCCACTCCGTTAATCATTCTATCTTTTCCCAACACTGTCCTTCGTTGTCCTCAATTGTCATTCGGTCATTCGCTGTCATTCGTTTTAGTTTGTCCCCTGGAAAGAGCAAGTAGAGCACCTGTAATTGCAAGTAATTAAGTCAGTATTAGGGTCTTACAAGCACCACTAACTGTAGACTCAGAATCTGTACCAGTTGCAAAATATGGAATGCAAAGGGTAGGTCAAAACACAGCATCTTCTGACTGATATAAAAGAGAACATTATCTTTTCTTTTCCTTTACTATATGTTTGTAGACAGATTGCGACCCTATACCGTGAGCTGCTTTCAATATCAGAGTGGAAGAACACTGAGTTATTGACAGGTGTAATACTACAAATCTATATCAACGGGCATGACAGTATAAGATACGAATTAATTGTAGATCAGGGTTGCCTTTTCGGAGGGTTGAGGATCGTCATCCCTCCAAACTTGAGACAGAGACTGAACCCAGAGCACACCGGAATGGTGAGGTTGAAATCTGTAACAAGGAGCTATTTTTAGTATCCCAAGTTTGATGAGGGGATTGAGAAGGAAGTAAAGATCTGTGAAGTATGTGCAGCATTAGCAAAATGATTCGCCAAAGTTTTTTTAAATTCCGTAGTCCCAAACCAGAAGGCTCTTGGAGAGGGCTCACATTGTTTTATAATAGACAGTACAGTAAATGGATCAATTTACGTGGAGATCATATCGTCCACCACTAGTGCAAAACCATGAGTGAGGTTTTAAGAGGTTAGTTTGCTATCTTTGGGGTCCCAGCGGAGTTAGTATCAGACAACGGCCCCAAGTTAGGTCTGAGGAGTTTCAGTTATTTTTTAGTAGAAATGGGGTAATCCACACATTTTGTCCTCCATATAACATCCAGCAATCAACGGTGCTGCTGAAAGAAGCGTGCAATAGTGAAATTGCCCTGAGAAGGTATCGGTTGAATGACCAATTTGGGAATCCCAAGATTTCCCTGCAACACCGTATATACATCTTTCCATTGTCTTATCACATCACTCTACAATCTACCACTTGGAGTTAACCATATGATTTATTCAGATATGCTCCAAACACAATATTTATTTAAAACCTGATGCTTCAAAAGAAACTAAAGAGCAACAATACGCAGGCAAACTCGTAGTCATGATACATCATGCATGACTATAACAGTATTCAGTGTGGGGGAAAAGGTCAGGTCAAAAATACCAGGAGAGGAAAAGAAAAGTTCTTACGGGAAGTTATCGCCAAAAAGGTGGAAGAACTACATTGTTAGTGTAGGTAAAACCCTACGACAATATCATGTTAAATCACTTACACCACACAGACTCAGATGACAAAACCACTAGCAGTGCAACCCCCTGAGCAGGTTACTCAGACATATAAACCTCCACTTGTAAACAGAGACGTGATCACCATCTGAAAATGGACAAGAGCTAAACAAGTATAAGCATACATGTAACCTTGAGAAACATGCAATGTCATTTCTTGTTAAACTTTTGTACGGGGAGAGTACAATGTGGAGAGGATGTAATATATTTTGAGTTATTATGTAAGAGCGCCATCTCTAAAATAAAGCTTCTTGGATTTACGGCAGCTATCTGGTGTCTTGCGTTATATGATTATAGTTAGGAAACATTACAAACAGGTTATCTCAAATGGTCTCAAAATGTTCTTTTTCTCTGTTACATGTTTCTATGTTACGAGCGAAATTGGCTATAGAAACATGATCAGTACTCAAGTTTGTCAATTTCCTTCAACTGTGCCAGACTTAACTTTTGACTCAAGGTAATTTAGATTGAACGCAAAACTTTGTTTTTCACGTTTCTCAGTATGTATAATCATGTCTTACTTTTGAAAGGTTCCGATAGTGATCTTGCCTTCTTACTTACAGGAACATTTTAAACTACAACGAAAAAATACGGCAATTCACGGAGTTGTATATCTCATCGTAAACACCCTTAATGAATCATATGTTATTGGCTGCCTGGCAATGTTTCAAATTTACACCCGCCATTAATGAACTCTGTACTGAAGGAAACTGCTTTTGTACATTAACTCCAGAGAAATTTGACCACAGTCCACATCGTAACTAAAAAGTTTGGCAAAACTTGAGTGGCATTTATTTGACATATGTGGAATTAAAGTGTCATATGTCGGTTTTCGTGCTAAATATATACATATATATATATATATATATATATATATATATATATATATATATATATATATATATATATATATATATATATGAATATTAATAGCTCCATAACCCAAGCAGTTGAAAATAGAATAGCCTAGCTAAACATGACGTTCACAACGTCTTTTTATCAAGATTTCCATACAAATGCTAGAATCGGAAACCATTACCATGGAAGAACCAGCAAACAAAACCAGCAGTATCTTGATATGCATCATTTGAATTGGTTGTCAATGTCAATCTCATAGCTAGGCTTGTATATAGTCATTCACATATGTCGATTTCTTCGGATCAGAGCACTAGAAAATAACATGTGACACTGATCGTCCAATGAGAGTACGAGAAATCGATATATGTCAATTTAATTTGACATATATCTATTTCTTCCAATCAGAGCCCTAGAAACAATATGTGACATTGGTTGTCCAATGAGTCAAAATTCATAGGTCTAATTAAGGAAGAACGACTTTTTTCAATAACTCCAAGAGGAAGCTTATTGAATTGACTTGTCAGCTTCATGGCTATGATAAGCATGTCAAAATATCTTAAGCCAATGAGTTCAAAGGGGAACTTCACGGGAACAAAGAAAAACTGACTTGCAACCGAGTATAATCACCTTCTTTTTTTTAAATACAAATTCTTCGCAGTACAGGTAATGAACTGTACGTAAGCGCAGGTCAAACACGAAATCGGTCATAATTTGGACGTTAATCAGAGTTATAAGTACCATGGAATTTGCATTTCTTACAAGATGTACTCGGATGGCGCCACCGATTCCTCACTTAGAACTATATTTTACAATATACAAATAAAGTGAAGCTAATGCACACGAGCGTCTGCTCGCATATTCTCTTCACAACCAGAGTTATGTTACAGAGCGAAATACGAGGATAAATGATGAGTAGTCGCGCAACGTTTATAAGTATTGTCAAAATAGTTACAAGGAAGCCATTTAAAAATTCAAGTGGAGAACAACTGCTGTTTAGTTCAGTACGGAGTTCATGAATGGGGGTTGGATTTGAACATTGTAGCACACTGTATAAAGCAATTTTTCATTTGAGGATGCCTGCGGTGAGAAAAAGAATAGACTTGACCTCACTTGACCAATTTTGTTACCATAGTGACATTTCAACGGAATAATATGTAAGACATTTATACAAAGCAAAAATAAACTGCTATCATCTATTTCCTTTCAATGAATTGATTTCATGTTTGATTGTTTCTTTTTACTCCCGTATAAATATAAACATATCTTTAAAATGAGTTAACAAACAAATAAGGAAGAATAAATAAAAAAAACACCCCTTCTATTCACTGAAATTTGTATCCAACGGAGGAACATGAAAATTGAAAAATGAACTATATGCGAGGCTTTACCTGCCACTTTGTGATGGGAATATCTCAGTATCCCATTATCATTCCAAACTTCAGTAATCATGGGCAGATCTATAGTTTTCGGAACCCTTGGGAGGGTTTGAAGGTGTATGTGAGAAGGAAACGAGGTCTTCAGAGGATTACAGAATTTTCCCGATACTGTATCTGTAAGTTATTGCCATGCACACTCTCTTTAATAATAAATCTTAATTCATCTCCAAGTTTTAGCTTGACGTCTCTACCATATTCTGTACGGAAATGCAGTCACCCCAGTTTAATTAACTATCACCTTTTCATGTCCATTTCTATGCCATCCACATCTCCATCGTCATTATCGTCCTGAAAGTCTTTACTAGTGTCATGTTCCTATGCAATATCTGGACCAATGTTCCCACATTTATTGCACTTGTATAGCTTCAAGGTGCATCTTGGACCAAGTGGCGCACAGCTAGCATCTCTTCAATATTTGGTGTTTGGCAATTTTCCACAGGTACAAAAGGTCACGTGTTGCTAGTTTCGCAAATACAGGCGACCCTTCAAATTAACAAATCGGTGTCACTCCGATATTAAATTTTGAAGTTATAGGCAATCACTTACTTGTTCACATATAGCCAATTGTGCATGCCCTGATACTCTTCTATCTTTCTTTGTCACCTTATAAACCACACATGAAACAAATGCCTATCAGACGAAGGATATGTGGTGGCTGTGCGTAGTGTTTATACGAATCATAGGTATCACGAACAAATAAAAGTAGCCTACACCAATGATCGGTATCACTGGAAAAAAATAGAAGTAGCCTACACCAAAGCGCGTATATAGAATAATGCCTTGAAACTTAAAATATTGTGCAGATAATGTAAAGGTCAACCAGGGGCATCAATCCGATTTGAAACGCGGGGGGGGGGGGGGGACGTTATCGATTCGAGTATTCCGGCTGTAAGTAATATCTAAGCCGAGCGCCACCATCGGTTGGCGCGCAGCGTACCAAGAAAATTTCAGATTTCAATACCTGCCAGATCGCTGGAGATGGCACTTGCCAGGCTGGATAGCAGCCATCTAGTTGCGTGATTTTGGGAGAAAATTACAAATTCGTCACTCAGGAAATCTGCAATAAAGTTCATGTGGGATTAATTTTTGGTGGATTATTTTTTTTTATTAGTGATTCCAATTGACATGAACATTAGAACCCAGTGCAAGTTGACAAATGATGCGGCGAACTGGAACCACAGCCCCATTTTGCCCTATGTTTCAGGATAGAATACCCCTCATTGGTTCGAACCCATGACAACTAACAATCTGTGAATAAATTTACTTCGAAATGGGCACATTATATTGCACCAAGTCGGTCAAGGAATGACCCCAGGGCCTCAGATATAGGCCTATAGGAACGATATCCCAAAATGTCCCGGACATATATAGGCGAAGGAAGCTATCCGCCGCGACTGCATATGAGTTTCTCGACTTGCCGTCCTGGGAGTCATACCACAAAATGGTGCATTTCCTCATACGCCATTATTAATAATTTAAATAACTAACTAATTAGGCACAGTCCAGATCCGAGTTCGTATAGTGAGCTTAGCGCAAATTTGGCCAAAAGTCGTCATACGCTAGCATGTTAAATCACCAATGACTTGTAATGCCACCCGTGACACACTTCCAATGGGACTGTGTCAGTTAAAAATTTTTTCTAGGTTTACGAGAATACAATTCTATGAAATTTGAAACAAGGATGGCAAGACAAACCACTTTTATTATATTTTCAGGTCCTCGCACATGCATGCGCATGTATATTGTCAGACATTTCATAGAACTGAACTTCTAATATTCGATGATATGAATCCTGAGATGTGTAAGCCCTAACCAAATAGAGCCACGACACTACTCTTTTTCCAAATGTGTGTGTGTGTGTGGGGGTGGGGGACATTTGATAGTGTGTCCTCCACCCATCGAAATGTCGGGGGGACGTGTCCCCCCGCCCCCCCCCCCCCCCTCAGGATTGACGCCCATGAGGTCAACCCTATACTCTTTCTCTCTCTTTAAATATCATATTACATCAGTTTCTAATTTCTGAAAGCAGTGCACTATTTGAAATGCTTCCATTATCAGTCACTAAAAACATAATTATTTTTGGTCACACACAATATTACCCTGATAGGTACAGGGCTTCCAACTTTTCTGTAATAATTTAACATAAACAGCTTACTGCGGGCAAAAATTTAATATCCCTCATTTGGTCCTCTAACTTTGGTAATGTCAGTGTACTTGTTATTATTTCCACTAAAATGTTTTAGACCTGATAAAAAGGCACGTGAAACAGCTCAAAGCAGGCCGATGTTACTAGCCCACCATTATGGGTCCCTTCTGACAAATGTCACTTCAAATGGTTTTGACAAGCTTGAAAACCCAGTCATATTAACAAATGTGAAATGAAAACATTTACACATTTTTAGAATGATTAGGCTGTATCATATCATTGTAATACTTTCTCTAGATGATTAAAGAAGCTTTTATTTCTATAAATGAAGAAGGCTGGGAAATGTATTATTTTCTCAACATTTCGGGGTGGAAAACGTGGGAATAATCGAATTTTATATTGCACGATTTGTGTAGGCCATACTACCGCATTATGAGTCATGGAACAAAACATACAATATATATAAACTGATCAACACATAGACTGAGAGATTCCTTTGCTTCAAGGCAATGTCATCAAACACTTAAATCACGTTCACCTTCTGGAATTTCAAATTTAATAAATAGTTGTCAGATTAAAGGGGTGGCGCTAAGGCTGGTTGAGAGAAGCAGCCATGTATTGTAATTAACTGTACCTGTTCACCACAACATTAGGGTTACCTAATAAGTTTGTTTTATCGGGATTAATCTACTTTCGCAACAAGAACATATTGTCCTGCCTGCATACTAAATATTCCAAACTTTCTAAAGGTCTTTGTGATGTTAAAATATACAGTCATTGGTTTACAATACCAAACTAAAATGAAATTACTCGCTTGTGTGCTTTACGTCGTAAGAATGATATACCTAGAATTGTTTTGAACAACTTAATATCATATATAGATCGATCCACACATATGGAAGGAATGTTTCTATGTGAATGTTTATAACCGTGATATTTGTGGATTATATCTAAGTTATAACAGTACAGTCACCTAGAGCGCAAAGCACAAGAATACAGGAGTAGGGTTAGTTAAATTTAATACCGTACTATAATTAACCAGTTTTGACTAAATCCATACTAATTACTTCTGGTAAAGAAGGCATTGGCCTAGCTAAGCCGTTGTTTGGTGGTCTTTCTCCAGATTTTACATCAGTACCGTACCCTATCTTGCTATTTTTGCGCTTGCTATTCGATTTGGCCAGTAATTGACATCCTTGCTATATCGTCTCCAACGTATGGAAAGCCATTTTAACATTTAATCGGGAATTTTCAGGTATCTGAAATTGAATTCGAGATATCTGTAATTGAATTCGAGATATCTGAAATTCTATTTCAGATATCTAAAATTGAATTCGAGATATCTGCAATTGAATTCGAGATATCTGCAATTCTATTTCAGATATCTGAAATTGAAATCGAGATATCGGAAATTATATATCAGATATCTGAAATTGAATTTCAGATATCTCGAATTCAATTTCAGATATCTCGAATCAATTTCAGATATCTCGAATTCAATTTCAGATATCTCGAATTCAATTTCAGATATCTGAAATTCTCTGGTATTTCGAGATATCTGAAATTCAATTTCAGATATCTGCAATAATTTGTAGATATCTTAAATAAATTGGAGATATCTGTAATTTATTTTGAGATATCTGAAATTATTGCGAGATATCTGAAATTCCTTATTAAATGTTAAAACGGCTTTCGATAGGGGCGAGGGTTGTACAGCTGATCGATTTATTAAACCATGGAGGTAAAAACAGCCTCCATGATTAAACCAACTGCTGAGGTATATACTTGTAGGAAATACCGTATACCCGATTGTGTACACTGTAATTGGCTGGGAGTACAGTAATGCGATGATACTCGCGTGCAAACTGTAGGCCTATATACATGCCTCAGAGTCCGTTTCTGCCTACCACGAATGTGCTTGCCCACTGTATTTTACATGGCCGAGGATCTGTCCGATACAAACGTCTTGGACAGCGTTCCCGGGGGCGATTTTTTTTCCCAAACAGGTTCTCAATTACGGAGTTTTCAGCCAATCAGATTGCTCGTGACGTCAGTATCAAACGCTTGATAGTTCGAAGACATACTCTGAGTTACACACTGACACTTAAAGTCTTGTTACGCGGTTTCCCTGCAAACGCCCTAACTTTTACTTTTAATGCTTGGATAACATGTTGACCTTACTTATGATACATACGCTACATTCTACCGGTTTCGTGTTTACGCCATCCAAGATTCGTCAGCCGTTCTATTGAAGTCGGAATTCGTTTCGTGGAATGGGTAGGCCTACACCAAAATCAACTTCACGACGCGAGTTCAGCCTTGAATGAATATACGCAAAACAGTTTAGTGTATAGTCAAGGCTTCATAATTGACGCACCCCCGTAATTGACGCACCTTCAATTATTACTAGTAACGATAGAGCAGGCCACCTAAACTTTTTGCAGTCAAGCAGAATTACATATTTCATGAGTTTGAATCCATTTCAGCTATTTGATGACCAAATTGTGGAATTTTTAAGCTTTTAACACCCTTCCCCCGGTTTTGTACGTTCAGTTTTGGGGCATTTGGAAATCTTGCACCCTAAAAATAACCAACATTTCCAACACTACTCTCTGGGACCTGATCTGTCTAAGCTTAGAGGCTCAAAGTATAGCAAACAGCATCTAAAGTCAATGGATGTACACTAAAGCCTTCACTACAGTTAGCTTATCGACGAATGTGTCAATTTAGGGGTATGAAAGAACTTGACACGGGCCACACGGCAGACATTTTTTGGTCAAGTTCTGCTCAATTGTACGTTGCATATGCACAGAACAATAAATATATTGAGATCATTACATTTCTGAGGAACCACACATACGAAAAACACATACAGTTGAGTGATTTTGATTTTTCCTTGATAGAAATCGTTGATCAAATCCTTAAGTGCGTCAATTATGAGCCCACCATGCTACACAGTGGCGTAGGAAGGTACTTTTGAGTGGGGGGGCTGAAGACTGATGGCCGGCCTGGGGAGGGGTCTAAGGGGAGGGGGTGTCCCCCTCCCCTTTGGAAATTTTTGCATTTCCAGGTAGCCTCAGATGCAAGTTGGTGCAATATAGCACACTTCAACACCCACTCCATTTTTTAAACTTAATTTTGTATTTTCACCAGGCCTTAGATGCAATTTGGTGCTCCAAATGAGATTTTTTTTTCTCAATTGGAAATGAAAAAGGGGTTTTCTGACTTGCGAAGCGGGGGGGCGGAATGATACTTCCGCCCCTCCACATTTTTCACTGGGGGGGCTGGCGCCCCCCCCCCCCAGCCCCCCCGGTTCCTACGCCCTTGATGCTACAGTATGATGTATTTCCGTCACTGCACTGTGTACACAGTTATAATACATATAGGCCTATATCGCATGTGTTATGTACCCCTGTACGAAACTTTCACTGTGCGATGTTATCGATAAATGCCTTCACAGAAATCTTCGATCAAAGTAGATCATACAATACTAGTGTGCTCATTATGTCTAAACCAATTCCAAACACATCTACATATATTTGCGAAAAGCTGCGGGTAATTTTGAACGGGTATATATCTTCGTTGCAACGAATGGATGCATACATTTTGATAACCTCGAAGTGAAGGGTTTTATTGTTATGACGTAACTTTTCCGACTAATCATGAGCGACTATTTATACACAATTGAGAACCTGTTTGGGAAAAAAAAATTCGCGGCCCGGGGGCGTTCTCTGGGCAGTATAGCAAATAGATACGGGAAAATAGCTTTGTGAAAAGAAAGGTACACTAGGTTGTACATACTAGGGTCTTAACAAGACTAGGAAGCTCAGAGCAGCGTTACTGGTAGTTCTGGTAGCCTAGTTTAAAGCACGAATCACAATGTCAGGGAGACAATTTGTCCGGAATGTTTTCTTGGCCCTGCTGGGGTTCCTGGGACTTTGACAATTTCACTTTTCTGATAGTGATTATGAAGGACAAAAATACATTTCAAAGTGATATTCAAGTTTACTGAAATGTAATTGAAAACCACCGTGGGAGTCCAGGGGCGAAGCCACCGGAGGCAATACATGCTCCTTGTTTTATTAGTTTCGTTTTCAAGGGGGAGGCCCCTTTTAGACGACTATGACTACTTTTGTTGCATTGAAGCCGGTCTCAAGTATATAGTGGGTTCTGAAATCGCTCTACCCCACCATCAAAAGTGGGAAATTTACGCCTCTGTGTGTATCCTGTTTGAAAAATACTTTTATTGTCATAATTATCATAGAAACCTTCCGTTTAGAAGTAATATTACAATATTAATAAAAGAAAATCCCCGACTGATTCATACATGGTGACCTAAATATTTATTGGAGGGCCATATGCGAATGAGGTATTTTATAACAGAGGGCTTCCACCGTGCGATAATTGAAGCCGACTCCGTAAAGAAGGTATGGTTGTGTGTGTTGGGGGGGGGGGATTGGGGGGGGTGGGGGTAGTGGGTGATCAGGGGTCCTCCCCCGAAAAAAGAGAAGTCAATTGGTACATTTTGAGACTATAGTTTAGGTCTATATTGCGATAGCGCTACACGGAAGGTTGTGCTAATAAATAACAATATATTCAAAAAGCTCCGGCTGATTGAGATAGGGACGTGAACCTCTGTATGGGAAGAACAGTGGCGAATCAGGGATTTATAAATACAGGGTGCTGATCTGGGAAGCAGGTCTATATAAGTAGCTCTAAATGCAAGTTTGTGCTAATAAATACTTTGTGTGAGGCAGGATGGTGGGGGGGGGGGTACCATGGGGAATTCTGGTGGCAGCATGGTCAGTGGCATGCGAAAAGAGAGTGGGAGGGGTTGGGGCCACATCAACACTTTCGATTTTCAGTTGGGCAAAATGGTTCGGTCGGGGGATATTTACATTCTGCCGTGGGCGAATAGGATCACTACTACGGGTGTACACTCCCTCACTACTACGTGTGTACCCTCCCTCGACCTTTTTTTCACATAGTATTTATTAGCAAAACCTAGGGCTATTTCCATAGACCTAAATAATAGTCTAAATATGCCTCAGAATGCAATTGACGTCTAAAATTTAATTTTCTTTTTCCATGGCAGGACTGCCAAACCCCCCATGTAGGAGACGGCTTCAATTACCCCCAGGGCAATACCCCTCCTTTATAAAATCCTCTATTCCCCTCTCACGGCCCTTTCATACCTCAGTCGGTCGGGAAACTTTGAATTTATTATAATTATTTCTTAGCGTTTAGAGCTACTTACGAAGACCTAAAGTATAGTCCAACTATGCCTGAGAATGCACCGTTTTACTTTTAAATTAAGGAGGGGAGGGGGGGGGGTCACACCACCTAAATCAGTCCGGGAAGTTTTTATTATTATTCATTTTCATTACCTTGCGTTTAGAGCACCATGAACCACCACTAGGGTCCTGAGATACGTTTCAGAGAAATGTCAGTGTAATTGTATTTCCTGACAAGTCCATCTGGGGTCCAAAATCGCTACAACTGAAAACAAGAACTAAGAATGCTGCAGCTCCTGCACTCCCAGTCAGAACAATGTACAGTGGTAAGCATAACGCAAGTTGCATCAAGTATAGGTCTCGAAATCGATCAAACATCCCTCTCGAAAAGTGAATTTCTGGTGCCGCCGCTATGTTAACATGATACCACAATCATATCACTGTATTTGTTTTGCAAAAATATGTTCTCATATATTTTTGTTAAAGACAACACAAAATTTGTATGCATAGCTTCAGTGTACATGTTTTGTCTTCCACGAAAATCTGGTAGGTGTTAGTCATGTACGGTACCTTGTCATGTTTGCCATGCCTCTCCTTCCTTCATTCCCAATCCTTTCGTATGTAACGTTTGGTATTCATAGAAGAGGGAAAACGAGATCCGACACTGGAGATGTTAAGGTATATAAAGTGCAGATCGGTATAAAAAAAAATCACTTTGTGTTGTATCAGAAGGAAAACGTTCTGTAAACCCGCTAATCCAATTGGACAAAAGTTTTGCTATGGCATTTGTAGAACACCGTAGCTAAATATTGATTTTTTTTTCCACCGCCTTCTTCAAAGTGGTAAATCGCTAGCTTAGTTTTAAGCTGCGAAACTATACATATATAGGAGCCGACCTTGATAGTAAGACCTACCGCGCCAATTGGAAGCATCGAAGGTTCTGTAAGACACAGTTGTCAAGATATTACCTGGGTCTAGTGGATCAAGTTGTTTGGTTTTCGAGCCCAGACCCTACATTCAGTGACCTTGCTTGAAAAGATATGAGCGGGGCGTACTGGTAAACAGTAGAATGAAGTCAGATATAGCGTTGACCAAGAGTAGAAATTAGCCTACTGTAAGCTACTGTAAGTTAATGTTAGCTAGCCTAATGTTATAGGACTAGGACCACATACAGTGAGGAAATTCATCACACTAAATTACGGTATTGCTTACATTTCTTCTGGTACTACTCCTGTTTCTGATAAGAAGATTGTTTGTTCGAAATACTGAAACGTTAGACCAAACTTAGATCTGACATAACTTAACAACCAGAACCAACTAGGCCTACCTTAAATTAGGCTAGAGCCCCTTCCCTGATTAGTTATACTACTGTAGGCCTATAGTGCCGAAGGATGCATGACTTCTTGAAGGCCGATAGTGTACACCTACTCATACTAGTTCTAAAGTTTTACTTGGAGTGTTATTTTGGGGAAGTTTTGGCACATATCAAGGCTTCACCCACCAATCTGTATTTTTTAGATCACCAGGCTTTAACATTTTCGGGAGAGGGGTTTGATGGCACTTTGAATACTTCCTGTAGGCTTTCACAAGAAAGCAATGGTTGATAATCCTTTTTATGTAACATCAGTGTCTATAGGATATATAATTGTGTTGACTCACATCAGAATTAAAAACCATTCTCAGATGTACAAATATGATAGCACACATGAGACATTGGGTCTAGCATTACAATTAGATCACATGTTGGATATAGCAACACATGTTACAAGAGTTACAACAGTTAGTCTACTATAGATATATAGCCTAACATTAGGTCCTAATTAGTGCGTAATGTTTGGTCTGTAGTAAACCGTTACCATTGTATTTGTTCTTGAAAATGTCTGGAATTCCAGTTGCTTTTAGTGTTAGACCCATGATGAAATTAGGCTTTTCTTGCCGAAAAAAATATTTAATTTTCTGCAACTGTGTTTTTAGGTCTACAGTAAGGCAACTAGATGTCCTGATTTCCATGGACAGTTCCTGGATTTCATATATTGTGCCCAGATTAACAGTGTTCCCAGAATTGTCCCACACTTCATGTTCTTTTCCCTGATCTTGATAAGTGTCCCCCAAAATTTGATAAAGCCCTGAATAATTTAGATGAATAGCCAATTTGGGCCTTCTGTGCACATTAACAGCTTGAACATAAGCCAGGGCCTTTTTATAAAAAAATTCACAAGATTAGACCAATCAAAAAAAGGGACCTTGATGAGGTCATTAGGTCATAACATAAGCTGAGGGATGTTTGCTGATTGGAGAGAGGGGGGGGGGCTGGGTGGGTTTGGAAGGATCCAACAAGGATGTAGAGCTCTGGTGGCAGTCCAGGCAGTGAAACCACTGGAAGCTACGCACAGTACTTTCAGATATTTCTTGTTCTTTAGCAAAAATGTACATGTTCCAAATTCGTTAGAGTGTATCACTGAGGCCTGGTGGAAGCTACACAATTTTCTCATAGTGCTTTTAATGCACAAAAATACTGTACATGTTAGAAAGAAGAATTACTCTGACATTTCTTTGTAACTGTGCTCTCGCACAGTTGGCTGTTATGTCCCAGATAATTAAATATGTAAGTTCTGAGAATTTCTGAGATTTCAAGACTTCTACAAACCTGTTTGCAAAAATTGGGTATAAGTGAAACAATGAACCAGACAGCAAAACTGCAGTGTGGTTTAGATGATGCCACATGAATCATCATATATATGAATGTGACACTCTAGGCTGTAGGGTATAGCCAGGATGAACAACATACTTCAATTCAAGTAGTACAGCAAAAAGCATTGAGAAATGACAAACAATATTAACATTGGCAGCTGATGACCGAGATGGAAACTTTTATTGTATTCAGCATACAAATTGACCTCTACCAAAGACGACAGGCTTCTTGTCAGGCCTCAACAAATATTTTTAAAAGTACTCGCTATTTGGCAACCGTGACTAAAAATCTACTCGCCAAACTTTGCTTGCCACTAAGCCTATGATTGTTGTACAAGTCTCCATAGTACAGATCTGCAACACCAATACTTTCTATGAACAAAGGTTGGGCACTTAGGCAGATACATGGTGCTACGTAATTGCACATTTGAAAAATTATGTTTTCTGTCCAGTATAAAATTTTAACTTTTTTCCACCAAAGTAAGTGTTGAACAAAGTAAACATGTCGCAGAATTATAAATAAGCAGCTAGGCCTACTGTAATATCTCAAACAATTAAAATAAAACATCTGCAAAATACCTACGACGATAGCTTGGCTTCTGATACATTAGGGCTCCTATAATACTAGGCATATACTATACAGTAGCTATAGGTGTGCCCGAGTCCTAAGCCTCTACAGTATCTCACTGCTACTTTGAACCGCTACTCGATTAGCGTGACCTCGTACATTTCCCAATTATTTATCTTGTCTTTTAGCTGCAGATTGGTGCGCAAAAAATATCGCTATTACTCCCTTACCCTGCCGAACTTTTACGAACTTTTATGAAAATCTGAGATTGTAAGAGCATCTATCTTCCAAAAAGTCCTAGCAGCAACAATTGCAAACTTGTCTCAAAACTCCATAAATTGTGTATATTTTGCAAATTACAGCTGATAGCCAGTGGGAAAATGCCTTAAGAAATAATTTAGGAGATGTTTTGCATCTGAAGTGTATTGGTATTCTGACTGGTATTCTTCATGTTCTTGTGTTAACGAACCCAACTTTACCCCACCGTTGCTGGCCTAGACTACATAAACTTGCCAATAGGCCTAGCCAGGTTTGTTGACCCACAATCATTAACGTGACAAAGGAAACTGGTGGAAGAGACTACATAATTTGAGATCAACAGCTGATCAGACACAGCTTGTGATCTCAGTGCCAAACTAAGACCGTTTTACACAATTAATTTGCATTGAGTTTGGCTGTAGTCATAAAATATAACTAGGCGACAGTTTTGTTTCGTAAACGACGCCTGGTCATTTTCCCAACGTAACTACATCCAAAAGTTTTATTTGGCACCGCTCTATGTACAAAGAGTCCACCTTTTTGCATGCAATGTAATTAGCAAAAGTATGCTCCGGAGAGATGTGATGAAGCCTACTGTCAGTTTTGAGTTTTAGATTCTACGGATGCCCATAAACTTATTTCCAACAGCCTTTTATTCTGATGAGGCGCAACACACATTTGATCTATTGGCTGGTCGGTGGGAGACACGGTAGAATATAAAATAGGTTTCGACAATTTGGCGTCTGGTGACTAAAAAATGACCTTTGACCTATACAAAAAACAAGAGGCTTCTTGTACTTAATGTGGTACTCCTTCATACAAAATACGAGATTGATCCAAGCTTTCCATCTTGAGATATCATGTTTACAAGGTTTTCAGAATTTGACCCCTGGTGACCCCAAATGAGCTTTGACCTCCTCTAAAAACAATCTTCATTTACTCTGTAATGTGGTCCTCCTACACACGAAATATGAGATTGGTCCAAGCTCTTCTTGAGATATCATGTTGACTAGGTTTTCACAATTTGATCCCTGGTAACCCAAAATGACCTTTGAACTCCACCAAAAACAATAGGCTTCTTCTACAGAATGTGGTACACTTACTCACCAAATATGAGATTGAGCCAAGCTTCCCTTCTGTATATATTGTTTTTACAGTTTTTTAAGTACCTAGAGAGTGCCAAGAGAACTTTTGCCTATGTTGACTTTCAAAAATAATTGATGTTGAATTTCCTTCCATGCTTTCCTGGTACATGAGAGTAGTGCCTGCAAGGGGAATACCATGAGTTGCTATCTCAGTGGGGGTAACCTTGTCTGCTGACCGCAACCTATCTTTCTGTACTTTACCTCAAGGCTCATCAAAAATTCTCTTCATTCTCTGCATTCTTTTCCGAGTATCTGTGGTATATTTGGCACAGTATTCCATACCTTTCAATTAAGTTAATTGCATAGCTGATATCATTAACTTGTGTTGTTGTATGACTGTTAATGATACATGCGTCATGTTTAATGGGAAACTCAGGATCTGAGATATAAATAACATTGTGACTGCTGGAGAGCTGTATGGTGATGAGCTCTTTGCTGCTACTGTATCATCCACTGATTCTTATGGCGAATTTATCAACTGTGAATATGCTACAGATCTAGAGAGCCAGTCTTTGTAACAAGTTCTCAATTTTCAAACAGTTTTTAATAACTTTATTTGGGACACATACAGTATTAGAAATATTAAAATATGCAGAGAAAATCATATGGAATCAGGATTTATGACAATGTGATGATCATTGTTCTGTTTGACAACAATTACACTCTTCAAAGTGTAAATGTGGAATAATACTCAAAGGCATTTTAGTGATTGGATTACTTCTCTACCTTGGCTGTAAATGGCATTCCAACGCAGTTCATCAGAGAGCAAAATTGCCATCATGTGGCCTTGTGATAAATTGTGTGTTTCATTGCACACCAAGCAGCATTTACTAAGCTTTGAGGACCTCCTTCATGCTGGTAAGATTGTCAGATCAGATGGAAAAAAATATGAATCTGTTGGCTGCTTCATTTCTTCTCTTCTGAAACTTAAATGCATAATAACACCTGCTCATGTGAAGCATTCCCCATTGCTCTTTAAATGATATTTGTTAATGTACTCCTCAGTAGAATCTGTTTGAAAATTAGCATATTACAGAAAGTGTCATCTTTGTCTTTTGAACATTGGAGGTTTTATAAAATTAGAATTTGCTAATCCTGCCAATTAAATGTAGCTAGCTAGTACAGTATATAGAAATCATTGATCATTGTTTGACCTTATTGTATAGTGTTTCTTTCATTTTTTTGGAAATTTATAGCAGTTCAGTTACAATACCATAACCTGTGCATGTGTAGTTTACATTTGTGACCCCTTGAATCTCTGAGGATGAGCCTCATGTTGGCCATAGTCTACATGAAAAAAAAAGGGATAAAAAAGGGAAAAAAAGGGAAAAAAAGGGGGGAAAAAAGAAAAAAAAAACAAATTTGTGATCTAATTGGTTCATAATCTTACTTGAATATAAAGTTGTTTTGTGGAGAAAGGTCAGAAGCCCACTTTCAACAGTTCAGGAAAATGCATTCACAGAATCTGACTAAATTAGAAATAAGCTTACAAACTTAGTATCTAATTTGTCCATGAATGTTTTAAATATAAGCAGTATTGATATTGATTCTAGATGTGCTATGAAAGACCAAACATGGAAACTAACAAAAGACAGAAAAGTTAGTATTATCTAAGTGTTTTTGGCACATAGCTCTGGTTTCATTGATGATTCACTTTGTTAGTAGTGAGTATTAAATTTACACACAATTGCTTTATGGATGTACTAATTTTCGCGTGGTCCTCTCATTCCTGTCTCCGTTAAGTAATACTATAGCTATGTGATGTGAAGTATCTGTGACCTTGTCTGCCTTTTCACACAGCATAAATTCATCAAGTAATGTTTGTGGCTTTTGTTAGTCATTGTTTGTTTATAAATTAAAATATGTCAGCTACAGGCTGACTGATGTCAAAATTGATTTTTTAACTGACTTCTCAGTATTCTACCCAAGTATGGTTCTGGTTTCCATAGGAACATTAATATTTCAGCTACAAAATCAATTAATCTTCCATGACAAGCACTTGCATGCACCAACTATTGCTATGTGTTTGAATCTAATTGCATTTACACATTAGCGTACAAAATCAGGTATTATTGCTGCTGACTTACAGGTGTGTTTCAATCCTCTCATCAAGGTAAGACAATTCTTTATTGTGCTAACTCTTCCAACCTAACTCTTTCATGATTTCATTACCAGATTTTTATTTATGTTTCTGAATCAAACCCTATAAGTCATAATAAGAGTTATAATATCAGCTTCCTGAATTTCTTTTTATTAACTTTGTTATTAGATTGATATTTGGGCTAATAAATATTATGGATTTTTTTTCTTCATTTTGTCAACAGTAAGAATGACAGGTAATGAAAGATGCCTACAGAAGACTTCATCAGTTGAGAACAATAATAACATCATTGACCTCAAATCTAAAGACAGACGATTCTCGGATATATTTGGTCTTCAGCTAGAGGTAAATCTACTTATTCTTGGTCTTCAGCTAGAGGTAATGTACTTATTCTTGGTCTCCAGCTAGGGGTAAATGTTCTTATTTTTGGTAATGTAGTGGGGAACCCTTTGTGGTAAGACTTGTACACACTGGAGAATGAGAGGATTAGTTTTGGATTAGAACATTATGATATATTTATATATATATATATATATTTGGATTGGAACATATCAATTCCTTGCCACACAAATCACACTATTAAATCATCTAAAATGTTACAGTTATCAGCCTGAGCTTGATCTATGACTCACAGCTGCTGTATGTAAAACCTGTTTAGGTGCATGACCTGTATTGCATGCAAATGTTGCCTTTTTAGTGTCATCATAATATATACACCGATATGCTGCAGTGACTTTAATACTTGTATCAAATTTAAAGGAACTCCTGATTTTCCAGCATCTTGTCTGGTGGCTACTATCAATATTTAAAAACAAAATCATTGTGACATTTTCTGAGGGATGGGGGGGGGGGGGTGGGAGCAGCAGATGTTTTATACAATGCTCTGTTTGTTCAGTTCTACTTGATTAACATAAATTTTCAGACAGTCATGGGTGGGTAGTATGAATGACTGATAATTTGTGAAATTATGCATGTAGAGATCAACTGAGATTGCTGAAACCATTTCCAAGAACTTGTATACAATGTGTTACATCTGCCACAGACGTCAATGAATGTAACTAATTTAGTATTTGTATGATCATAATGCTGGTTAGATAATGTCGATAAGCAATATCCTACTCTTGCTTTTGAAAGGTGTTTTTGTGAATGCAGCAATACTTTGAAAATTTTAAAAATGCTTCGAAAGTGCTGCTCAAACATTTTGATGATAGCCTTAAAAGACTTTCTTGATAATGCTGAACACTGTTTAACATATTTTAGAGTATCTTTTGACCCTAGGCAGTTTTTGGGAACTTGGACAATTTTTTGATGATTTAAGCCAATGAAAGCCATACCATGCAATGGTGATTTCAAAATCTGCAATATTACATCCCATCAGTCTGACATATGGCACATTATAAATGCACCTTATGTCATGCACTCATAATTTGCTACCAATTCTTTGTAGCTCAACAAGTGTTGCAATATCTTTTCTCTAGCAACACTGACATTGTCTGCTGGAATTGATATGAAGAACAAACATTTCCAGATAATACTTTCTTTCATATGTGCTGTACAGGTAACAAGTCATTTACTTGATGGAGAGAAGAGAAAACTGGTCATATTGCAAAAACAGTTGGAGGTTAAGAGAAAAAATGGAAAACCATCATCATCATCAAAGGCTAAGGTAAATATGACCCTGATGTCATATAGTTTGTTTATAACATCCATGTTGAAAGCAGTGGTGAATTAATATCAGAAATGTTGGTTGTTTAAAGCATTTTGGTTAGAAAAATATCAAGAAAAATGCTTCAAGAGATATTATAAGATTTTGTTGGCTGGCCATTTAACTGTTGTTCGGGTCAATATATAAATATTATTCTTTGCAACATTTTCTGTATATGAAAACACCTTTTTTAGTCAAATCTAAAAGTTTTATGTGCATTTGAGCACAACAGATATTTTATGGTAGAGATCATAGAAGTGAATTGTTTTGTTGTTTCCTTTCTTTTGTTTAACAAACTTGGTTCAGTGCATAATCAGGAAATAATCATTTCACCAAACAGTTATATGACCCAAGTTTAATTGCACATGGAATGAGTCATGTTTGTGTGAATTTTGTAAACTCATTCATAGCATGTGATCTTTTCCTACTATTCTGTCAGTATTTCAAATTTCATTGAACATTGTGCAGCAGAATGCAACATGTGCATCAGTGTATGCATGTATGGAGAAGTTATCACAGTATTCACAAAGCATAGTACATCCAACAAACTCTAACCATATTAGTATTATATTATCAATATTAGCTGGAAAGTGAAGGTTTAGTTGTTTCAAACCACACCATTGTACAATCTGTATATGAAGGTTAGGTCAATATTTTTCAGTGAACAAATATCTGCAATTCAATGTTTTTATGCCAGCTGTAACAAACTGTGCTTGGTTAATCATAAAAAGGAGATTTAGTGTGAATGGAGAGAGAGTGATAGTATTTACATGCTGTATTTTGTTATTTGCAAACTAGCTATGGCATAGATGTTTCATTGGGTTGCAGATATGCTAGACAGTATATATTGCAAATTGTTAGAATTCTCACTTTTGCTAACAAAGCTTTGGGGGAAAAATATTTGGTGTAATCTGACCTCTCACAAAAAGATAATAAGTAGCTAATTCTGGACAAGATCTGGCCAGGGCAATAAACACGGTCAGGTCACCCGCTCTGTAGTGTTTCCATGACAACCAAATCATTCTCAGTTTATCTGGAGACCTTTAGGATTAGTCAATGGTGATTCCAGATTGCTAGCATTCGCCTGAGCAAACTAGCAACTTCTCTAAATCCCCTTCGTCTATCTCATCAGAATAGAATAACTAACTTTCCAACTGTAGAGTTTTATAGTCCTTCTCAATGATCTTTCATTCATTAGACCAATCAGAGGGTTGGCTTGAGGTGAACTCTTGAATATTCAACAAAAAATCATAAGGAAGATTATAAATGGATATCTTTTGAGCTATTGAAAATCATGTGCAATAATGACATCACAGACCCCCTACTGTGATTGACACCACTTCCTGAAGTGAGGGAGATTTTAGTCAATTATAATAGGTTACATGCAATCAAAAAGGACAAGATTTTCAGATGTGATTTTCAACTAGCAGTTTATAATATCTTTGTAAGATACAGTATATGATCTGACACCCAAATATCCCTTAAATTGCTATTAATAACTGCTGTAAATGGGAAAAAAGCTACACATCGGAAATAAAATAATTTTGGTAACAAAGTAAGATTATAAAATGTCGTGCAGCCATATGTGCAACAAAATGCAAGATTACTTGATTCACTGCCAAACTAAACAGTAGGTTTATGACTGGTAAGAAATCAAATTTATTTGCTGATACCAATGTTTTAGATGTGATTAAGTTATGTTCATCTTTCAATGCTGATTATTTATTTATGTTAATGGTCAACAAAATCTCATTTATTAACCAACAGCGAGATTATGAAAGACAGAAAGCATCATTAGAGTGAGTAAACTATTTGATTTGCACTCTGCATGTTTAGCTCCACTTTGATTGTCCTTCAAGTTATTTTATTTTCAGGCAATGTTACTTAATAAGTATTGGCTTAAGCTTTTTACATTATGGATTTTTTAGGCTTATTATATACAGAGTTACGTAGTAAAAACTGAATGATAATGTTAATGCTTAGCACACAACAAATGCTCATTCTGTTATATTCACTGCTCTGCTGGTTTCCTGAAAGGGAAAACTATGGAGTCACTCTTACTGACCTTGTAAACTTGTGAGGGGGGACAGTGGATTGCAAAGTTGGCAATGACTATAACGTGGATCGCAAAGTCGGTAATTACTATTACTGTTTGATTCGTCCTGCACGGCAGCATACAGAAACTTTGTACTCAAAGCCGAAGCCAAAGTGAATTAATCAGGTCACATGTCATCAGGAAGTCTATGCATGCTTAGTACTTCACCACCGCCTTCACTACCTTTTGCGAAAGAAGAGTTGATGTTGCATGGGAATGGTTGTATCTATGATGGATGTTTGTGAGGAGAAAAGAGGTGCTTGTTATATGGAAGATTAACAGCAAATGAGCATGAAGTATAGTTCAAAGTAACACATTTAGATGAAACTTTTATTGTCGTCTTCAGTGGATGGCCTTAAAAGTGACATATATATGATACTTAATAATTCAAGTGCATTTGAAACAGCCAATATTCTTGAAACGATGGTTTTATTTTACATTTCATGGTGACAGGCGTTTGCAGTTCCAACATTGTATACTGGAACAGGAATACCGAGAGGCAGCTACAGGAATGTTTACTAAGCACTACTGGTCTCCCAATGTAAGTATTCAATTGTATCCGATATCTGTACTATTCTGGGTCACATAATACAAAAATTAATTTTACATTTGTAACAAAGCAATAACAAATATGAACTTGGCACAACTGGACACCCTTGGTTAAAAATGACAAATCTGAATTAAAGGAGACACAAACCCTACCTTCATTATTGGTCTATGTGATAGAATAATCTCATTCCATTTGGGAGATATCACAGATTTAATATTTTTCCACAAACATAGCGGGAGACTTGATCAAGTCTAAATATGACATCATCAAGCTATATTAGCTTCATTTTGGTTGTGTTGTTCGTTATTTATTCCAATTTTCTTTTCTTTCATGGATGTGTGTTTTGCAAATAATGAAACTAAAATATTGAAGCTCTTAACATCAACTAATGATTGCGGGTCTTCAATGATGTCACCACTGTTAACATTAATGTTTTCAGGGTTTCAATGATGTCACCACTGTTAACATTTTACCTTGAATATATGAAAACAAGAACAAAGACAAATTAAAGGTTTCAGATCCTAGTGGCACTATGACATCACAGATTTACAAAATTAGTTTCCAGTCATGAAATTTAAATTGGGATATCTCCGAAACAGAATAAGGTATATCTTAGCTATTTGAGGGAGATATTCATCATAAAGATGGCTGTCATAAAGCCAAAGATGAAGGCTGGATTTGTGTTCCTTAACACTGCTGGTCCCTGTTGTACATAATAGAGCTGGATTGGTCAAAATCGTAATTTTGAGTTTACACACATAACTGTGTGTGAGGTTATGGAGTTCCAGATGTTGTGAAACTTTTCAAAGTTTATCAGCAACTTCGTTTTTCATTCTTTTCTGTTTGAAATTTTGTGAGCTTCTTTTGTGGAATCAAGCTTTTCCTGTTTGCTCTCATGAGAGATAATGAAGTGATGAAACATTTAATTTGTGGTAAGTTTTAGCAGTTCCGCGAACAAATCGTTAATAGTATTTGCCTAGCCTTAATTAGATGTAGGCTTAACGCTGTATGTGCGTACTGCACAAAAACAGGTCCCCCAAAAATACTTCTCAGAATGCAAAGTCCAGCCGAGCACTCAGTTGTTTCAGATAGTGTCTGGAGGCAGGCGAGTTACAAAAACTGCGGGCGCCTAAATTAGTTGCCAAATAGGTTCATTCATTGAGACACACTTGCTCAAATCTTGTGAGCTACTGCGCCTTTTGGTGATCTTGTTTATCTGTGCTTAACACTCATCTCTGGTCACCCAATTTATAACAACGTTATATCAGTGCTTAACACAAGTTTGTGGTCACCCAATTTAAATTGCTACATTGTACTTACATTAAACATTACTGATGATCAAATTTAATTAAGTAGTAACATTTTATCTGTACTTAGCACCACTGGTTACCCTGTTTAAGTATTGTCACATCTATAACAAAGACTACTGGTCACAAATGTCAATAATAATGTGGTATTTTATTGTAATCACCTCTACTGGCCATCCTATGTAAGAATACAGCTATACCAAATAATAGGTAGCACACAGTGTATGTATTTTACCAACAGTCTACAAATATGGGCTGTGACCCGGCACACTGAGTTGAATTTGGCTGAAGTTTTTGAAGTTTGCTGATAGAGATCAATTAAGTTATTATTTGTAACATCAAGCTTAGGCCATAATCCAAGCTAGTTGTCATCCATTCTGAGTATCTATTCTAAGGGGTGTGGCCTTCTAAGGTCATGGCCCAATCCTCATGAAAGATTCTGGGTCCAGGGCCTAAATGAGTATGTGGACCACGGTGTTACATGTTGAAACTTTCCTCAGGCAAACCTGAACTATTGATAAAAGCATTGCTGAACATGGCATAGGATTTAAACCATATCTGGAGTAATAAAAGTATGCAAGATAGTGTTGTTGCGCAAATACTGTAGTTGAGAAGGTTTTCAGCAAAAAGAAAGAGATGTAAATGGCAATACTGATTGAGACCCAGGACAGTAGGAGATCAAACACCTCGATAATTGACATTTGAAGTGGACATTAATAAATTTCAGGTCAATTGTTGCAAATATTTACTAAGGTGGAAAAAATGTGAAATGGGTCGGTTCCATGGTCCTCATTTTGGTGACAGCCATATCTGGGGACTTGAGCCATTACTGAGCATAAGACCAGTCATTTCCTTCCTCTGGGAGTTCAGTTCAGTAAAGATAGAGATTAATATTAAGTACTGATCTTCCCATGCTCTCAGAATAAAATGCAATCACCTCTGGGACCTTGGAAATGAATGGCTTCCTTCAAATTAAGTATCTTCCCTGACATATCCAATTAATTACTGATGACTTTCGCATCAAACTTTCACATGGATGATAGCTACAGTAGGACTCCAATGTATGTCTTTAGACTGTCTTCTATTGCTCATACTGAACTGCTATGGGTATTTATGGTCAACAGTAAGTGTTCGGAATAACTACCAAACAGACATCCATATGTTCATAATTTGGAGCTTTTCTGTGCTATGTTAACTTCCTTGGACATAAAATCATCTACTCAGAATCCATTGGATGTTATTAATAGTGCTTATAACTACAATCATTGATAGTACTAGTTATCACTACTATCATTGGATGTTATTAATAGTGCTTATGACTACTATCCATTGGATGTTATTAATAGTGCTTATCAGTACTATCATTGGATGTTATTAATAGTGCTTATAACTACAATATAGTACTTATCACTACTATCATTGGATGTTATTAATAGTGCTTATCACTACTATCATTAATAGTGCTAATCACTACTATCATTAGATAGTGCTCCTTGCTTATATCTTTAGATGCTGTTAAATGTTTGTGGTTTACATCACAACTACCACTTTATGGTTTTAGATATTGACGGAACTTATTACTTCTACCATTGGATGGTGTTTAATGTGGTTGATGGTGTTCATCACTACTAAAATTGGATGGTGTTAGATATTGACACCAATATCTTTTTGTTCATTGGATGGTGTTTAATGTTGTTGATGGTGTTCATCATTACTATCATTGGATGGTGTAAGATGATGATGGAATCTGTCGTTATTGCATAGTATTAATTTTATTGGGGGTGCTCATCACCAAGTAGTGCTGGCAAAACCATCCCATTAAGAAAGCTCAGAAGAACCAGTTTATAAGCTGCTTACTGCATAGGCCAACATGTTAAAATATTTCTTGAAGCAAATCTACCCTATTAGATTTCATTCTACTATCTTTATTATGAATATTTGAGTTAGACTCAATTGTTAAATTAGCATTTGCAATAGATTTATTAGGGATATGAACACCCCATCAACCATTGAGCCAAAGTTTGAATTGATGGTATCTTTTCTGTTCAAACACTAGAAGAAATAGCCATATATTTCTGTATGGTTTGGAGCTAGTACTTGGTACAAACTTGACAATATTCAGATCAATTGTAGGTAAATGAAATGGTTTATACAGTACAGACTTTGATTATTGCTTAACATCGGTGGATTGGTGAAGGGAATATTTGTGAATGTTATTCTTTTACTACCTAACAGCTTTGATAGTAGAAGGATAACATAATGGATAGACGATCAGGACAAAATAGAGCTTCAACTAAAGCTCATGAACTGTATCTAGCAATATTTGGACATTCAAAGTCACCTTTTAAAAGGAAGGTTGGTATCTTTGTTCTCTTCATAGTACTACATTGCTTATGTTGTTTAAACTGGATCATGTTGTGTCAGTAATTTATTGGAAAGGCAATTTCAATGGCTTGTATAGTATGCCCAGTAGGAATCAAGAAAATTTAAGAAAACTATGGATAACTTTAACATGTCAAACATGGAGATTGTGCCTTTGAGCTGTGTAGAAAGACTAACTTCTCAACACCATTTGAGACATTCCCTTTTTCCATCCAATCGTAATACTAGATTTGGTCGCAAGATAATATGGACCGACCAGTCTACAGTAACTTTACTCCTCTTAGAAACTTCAATGAAGGCAGAGAAATTAAATGGGTAATCTGCATATTGTATAATAATTAAATATTGTAATATATATTAAATATTGCCCTGCGGGCCGTAGGTTGGACAACCCTGCTCTACGTAGTGTGTGGTTTAATACCTTTTTCTACTTGTTAACAAGCCGAAAATGCCTCAACATAAATTTTAAAGTATTTGACCTCTGACCTTGGACCTATGACATCATCAAGTTTTCATGATCAGGCACCTATCCACGTAGTTTGAACTTCATCCGACTTAACGGTTTAGGAGAAGTTCTGGACAAACTTTTTCGCACAATTCCATGCCCTGGCACGTACCCACCAAAGATGAAGTCCATCGTCCCTATAAGTCAAGAAGTAGTTTGCAAAATACTTCTTTTGTACAACTTTGGCTAAGTTTGACCTCCATTGACCACTTGACTTTTGGGCCTTTTACTCTAAATAATGTGCTGCAAACTTGGGGAGTCTGATATTCCTCATTAGTTTGAGGGTGTAGGCCAATAAATCAGACCAACCCACCAAGTTTCAGTTTAGAACTTCAAGGGTGTGAGGCTGACAGGAATTTAAGTACTAATTGTGCAAAAAGTGTTTGATAGAGTACAAGATCTCATCCTAGAAAAGTAAGTGTAGGGATGAGATAATGAACATGTCATTGTATACACTGTAAAACTGTTAAGGAGGTTGTTAAGGAGGTTTTTGGATGACCTTAAAATCAGTTCTCTGTAAAACAATCATGTTGCTGTGTAGCCTACATTAATCAGTGTTTTTACTTTAATTAATTAATGAGTAATCATTTCTTTCACAGTCACAGAGAAGTCTCCCTCACTTAGGAATCAGGCAGCTCAGTAAAAATAGGGTAAGTCTTGATGTCATTTTCTATTCTTATATTGCATTTTACTCAATGTTTAAAAATTAAGAGAATTAAATACAAAATATAACTTCAAGTAGTACCATAGGTTTCACACCATAGCTTGAAAATGCCACAAATAATGAAATTCAGTAAATTATCGAGCTCATCTGTGTTTTTTAATTACAGTGTTAATGTTGTAAGCATCATTTCACTGAACATATAGTATTCTTATGTCAAAGATATCATACTGACATCTCAGGCTTCACAGTCTATACTGTTTTTGCCCTGGAAGGAACATCAAATCAGTTTAGTTTGATTGTAAGTATAATGTGCTTCAATGAGTGCAGCTGCAGAGGTAAATTCAATATTTCAAGCTCAGTGGAAAGTTTCAACTTTTATTGCCATGGGCATGCAGTAAAGTGACCTTGATAATATGGACATATGCTGGGACTCAGTTTAAACAGATATGATAACATGTAGATAATGCAGTTGTTTAATACCTGAGTGCAGTTTACCATTGTGATGGCCCATACACAATTACATGCCAGTGCTTTGTTGTTGCATGAAATTGTTAGTCGAATTTGAAGAACTGGTCATTGTTGGTTATACATTTTCGATATTTATTTATGAATGGTTGGCCTCAGATTCTAGTAATGTACATTTTGTTCATCCAGATTTTACAGTGTAAAAATGATATCCATATTAGATGTTTTTAAATGAAATGATATGAAATGATTAGAAAATCTTGCTGATCATTGATACAAACCTTATTACTGCAGTCTACTAGTTGAGTACCTTTAATGTCCATTAGATATAAAATAATATATACATGAATAATGTAGAAGATAGTATTCTGCTCCTAATCATAACATCAATGTTTATCCATATGTTAAATGCTATACTGGTGGATAAGTTGTACACAAATTATTATAGCAAATTATATAACATTACTGGCAGAGAAATGGTCATGAGAATTTAATACAAAATTGACAGTTAACACTTAATTTGGTTTTAATTTGGTTCAGAATACTGCTAAAGAAGATGAATCTGTTTGTTTTTGTGGACCTATAGTTTGCAGAGGTAGAGTCTTCTGCCTAACATAACTTGGCCCTTGTTCAATAAATACTGCATCGGATGAGTAACGAAGACACAAATTATAGCTCATCCCTGTCTAATCATCATCAAATCTATATCATCACTGGGCCATTGTAGGTTGGAATGTGAGATGTTGAGGCAGCCAGTGAGAACAGTGATATATTGATATAGCATGAGCACAATAGTAAATATCTGTCACTCAGTTTAATCTAATTAAACTTGTGTTTGGAATGCCTTCTGATCACTCCCTCATTCTTGGATGAAGGTTCTCTAGGATGAGATCTCTCTTCAGTATTGTGCATAACCTTAGTTACTTGAGGGCTACAGTATCTCATGCTATATAGCAATGGCAGTGCTTGTTGCAATGTCTTGGTTAGTTGTTCCTAGAACCTAAAAAAATATAAAGGATATATAGTATCTTCTCAGATCTTTTTTTTTTGTATTTGGGAAGACAACAGAAGTTTTCCAATGTTCACAATAAAATACACTTTGGTGGTTTACATAACATTTTCCACTAGTGCTTTAAAACAGACATATATATACTTGAGGTAACTGAGTTTTATTTTCATTCATAATAAAATAAAACTGTTAGCAAAACTGCTTATCCACTAGGTAGCCTGTGTAAGAGAATGTGTTAAAGTAAGTTGGCCTGACGTTTCGATCCTAGCAGGATCTTCTTCAAAGGCTAAAATTGTTAGAACATCATTTTATTGGGAATTTGATATAAATTGAATAAAGAAAGGTTTGGCATTCAGGCATTTAAATGTAAAGAGGCTGAAAATATGAAACCAACCTTTTTTTTCTGCATCTGTAGACATATTCCATATCCCTTCCATGTCTCTCTGAATGCTTACTAGAAGTAGCTCTCATAGCTTGGAACAAATTATTATTTTCTTCAGTACATATAGCTTCATTTTCACTCTGCAGTGTTTGTATATCAGTCCTTTCTGTAATTATTTGACTGTTTTGTGAAAATATAACCAAATACCAGAACAGTTGATAAAAGTAGTAAGTGAAATTAATTAACTTATTAACAAACCTAATTTAGTGAGTGTTATTTTATGACTATATGGTGTGAGATTCTGTATTGTAGAGGTAGGTAGGTATCACATACTGCATATATAGAAAGTTGATTATTAATTTCTTATTTTAAATTATGCTTTGTGGCATATTGAATGTAGGGAGCTGCAACTTTTGTGCATACAGTAGGGCAAGTACCCATGATGGTCTAATCGTTCTGTGCATATGCTTTGGATCTTTTAATGACCTTTCTTTGCTGCAAAACATTGAGCGTGAAAGTAATATTTATGTGCTTGCGGCTATAAATAGACGTATTGAAAATGGGAAATAACACTGTGGTATGAAGATGGGGTGTATTAAAATACCAGCTTCAGAAGTTGGTTCATCATAAAACATCTATTGTTGAAATTACAAATAATCGTGATACCAAATATAACATGGTGTCAGAAGTAAATCAACTGTGGCAAACATCAGAAGTCTTTTTAGATGACATTGCGTAGAAAGTTATTTACATACTGTAATGGTAAAGGGGTCTGGTGTGGCCGGGTTGGGCCAACTTGCCTATAGTGGTTGGGAAAAAGGAAAACTTCGTTCATCTTTGCATAAAATTGCATTTGACAACTGTTAATGGTAACTTACAAGAGGGTTGTAAAGTTGTAAGCAAGTACTTAAGGAGCTCATTAAAATCAGTTAATAAGTACAGTATTTTTATTTTGCGTTTTCTCTCTATATAGGCACTGTTTTACTTTACATTGATTTCCAACCTCACAGCGTATTCATAGCCTATAACATTTTAACAGACACTATGTCAGGGAATTGTATAGCATACAGTAGTATGCATTGTGTGATGTCTAGGCCAGCATATATGCTAGAATAACTAGTCTATGTCAAAATTACCCGTTTCCGAATTTGACAGTCATTTTGTTCTTGTATATTAGTTACGACTTTCATCATTTGATTTTTCATTCGTGCACTTTATAGACCTATCACTATACGCTTTTGTTGCACACAAGCACAAGTATTTTAAAGTGCATTTTTTCATGGAGGACTGCAGGGACGCAAGTTTTTCTTAGCAGACGCAAACATTTTTAAGACATTGCGTCCCGTGGATGCAAAGTTCTGTTTCAAATTTCCTTGTAACAATACTGCTAATACTGCTCACCCCCACCTTAAAAATATTACCAGAAAACAGAGGGAAAGTAAAATGGTTAAATCTCCAACTGGTCCAGTGATATCATGCATTGTCAAAATGCCATCAAAGTATAGAATATTAGGTGTTAAGCAAGGCCAGTGTTGTTTTGCTGTTTACATCACAGTTTGTTAGGTTTGTGTTGTGAGTGCTGACATTCACATTTCTGAAATTCCTTTCTGTCACTCTCTAAACAAAATAATATATATTGTTTACCTTGAGAACTGAGAAAGCATTCCTTTCAAATGCATTGCTGGAGGCTCAAAAAAATGTCTTATTTTTGGCTCATACTAAAGTATTTTAGTACACAAACAATACTGTGATTCCCATTTAGTCAAAAGAGACAGTAATTTAGAGAAATTTGATGTCAAAGTTAGCAGATTCTCACTGACCAGAAATGTGAAGCATAAAAGCTCATGAACCTACAGGTGACCGTGTAACGTCATTCTGGGGAGCGTACCGCAAAACAATAACAATGTACTTTCCACGTACTTCTGGAGAGAAGGTGAAACTTTTATAACTTCACTCTTCCAATAAACATGTAGCAAGAAGAGAAAGAAATGGTTCTTAGAATTGTGCACACATTGGTTAACTCATTTTGTGTAGCAATTCTTCAATTAAAAGTGAATTATGGTTAAAATATTGCCTCAATTTCTGGTCATATTTCGTAAGGTTCGGTGCTATGATAGGCCAGTATACATGCTGTGCCGTACGATATCAAGGTCTTGCCACAATTGAAATGCTTACCTTGTGACATATGTTGACATCTCGGGTATTTATTCATTTGTTGCAATTATTCGTGTTTGCAGTTATAGTAGTTTCCAGTCAGTGGATGCAATATTAATCGAATCCATGAAATATAAAGCATTTGGTACGTCTCAGTCTCGCTGCCATAAAGTAAGGCTTTCAGAAAGTCACAACTCCACAAAAGCAGATACACAAACGAAGGGAACACCACGGTATCAAAAAAAGCGCCTGATAAATTCCATATTCCATGTACGAGTTTCAAAAGTTAAAAAAATGTGAAAACTTTTACTGTCTCAGTACAATATATACATGCCTATAATACATATCGTCTGTGTTAGTGTGCATCACTAAGTTAGGTCTGTGTTTAGTGTCGTGTCGTTGGTTCTGCTAAAGAGAACTATAAGTCACAGAGGGCCTAATGTACAGTGTACTCTTTTGTAATATGATATTTTTCTTGCACCTATGGGGAAATTCACGGCTGAAGATAAACAATGGAGTATGCACATTAGAATAATGAGTTTAGGCATATAGCAAAATTAGGGAGACTACACCTTTAGAGGGCCTCTGTGTAGACAATACTACCTATAATACGTGTTTGTGTCGAAGATAATTTCGCCTGCAGACAGTGGGAAACCCTTGGAGCGAGAAAGTCTTTGCAGGTGCTACTTATAAAGTTAATCCAAAGCCTGCAACGTTTCTTGTCGATTTTATGACTGGGAAATGTAAAGAAACCTAAATTTCGGTTTTCAGAAGTGTTTTTGCAACCTCCTACTGCACAATTTATTGGCATTTTGATTTTAACAGTATGACAGAGTGTCGTATCGGCCTAGTGTTTGTGCTGAAGTGAACAACTTGATCAAAAATTTTCCTCAACCGACTCCGCCCATGTACGTCACAGGGTGACCTGCAGTCACGTGAGTGCTTAGGAGTTTTTTGCGAATATAGCAAATTCCTTGTCCAAAAGTGCTAGGTTTGATCAAGTTTTACCCAGTCCCAAAAGAAAATAAGCAATGTGCCATACATCAATGGAAAGGTACCAGTGTATATATTCAATGTAATGTAAATTTGAACGGATATTAAAGAGGAGGCCGAAAAAACAACCAGCTATGCCTTTTATATTAAGCTTCAAGTCCTTTACAATCATCTGCTAATGAACAATCCTCTAGTCAAATATTTAGATTGTTCTGCATATCTTCATATAATTTCCTGTTCAAAGACATTTATTTCAAATATGATTCAACTTATATATATATGTGAAACAAATCCTGTAAGTTAGAGTAAGATCAGAAACTAAGGTACTTCTTAGTAAACTAGTCTGTTCTGTCACAATGGATCTTTCTAGCAGTGATTTGCATAACAGTGAGTACTACATTACTTTCTGTCTCTAGCTGGGAGTGTTATCACATTTCACTTTGTGATGGATGTTATTCAGAATAGCCTCTTGATGAGCTGTGATATTGATAGGTCATAGTTAACTGTAATGTAATGCTATCATGTAGTATGCATTAGACTCTGCTTGGGAAACCTCTCTTTCAGGTTAGAATGCTGTAAGAGAAGAGGATGCTAATAGTGGAAAATAATACATTTTCCTATGTTAAAAAAGGTTCTAAGAAATAATGAAATAAAAGTATGACAATATAAAACAAATCATCGCAACATAAATAAGGGCATGTTAAATATGGAGTTTTGATTAAGCAAGAGTTAGCGTTGTGTTATTTATTTGTATTCCCAAGCCTGTGGCTTGAAAATGCAATGACCAAAAAATAAATGGTGGTTCATATGGTAACTAGAACTACTTTTTGAGTAAAGGAACTGTGTTGTCTTTCGTGAAACTCATAGGTCATTTGAGGTCAAAGATTAAAACTTTTCTAAACATCATAAATTAGAGCTTGGAACTGATCCATATTTGGTTTGAATGTCCATCTATGGGAGTGCAAAATACACAAATATTTATAAATAAGTATTTATTAGCTCTACTTACATAGACCTATTTATTGTCTGTTAGGCCTCAGAATGCAACATTTGACATCTACAGTTTTATTTTTTCCGCAGAATGACCCCACCCCCCTCTACAACAACCCCAGGGTAGCATCAACTCCTTCACAATATCTTTGATTTGTGTCAGGTCCTTCCTGTAACACACTCAGGCACCATCCTTTGTCAGTCTGAAATTTGAATTATTTTACTAGCTATTTAGAGCTACAATGGGAGATAGTTTCCATGGTTTCACTGACTCAAAGGTAGCACTCCATATATATAACATCCTTCATTTGCCTCTATCCTTCCCATAAAGGTTCAGTCTGCTACTTCAATCAGTTGGGGGAAAATTTTTGGATTTACTAATTTTTATTTGCACGATCTTGCTTTTGGAGCTACTGACATAGACCTGAATTATAGTCTAAATATGCCCCAGAATGTACTACCATTTACATGGGTGTCACCTTCAATGACCCCAGGGCAACACCCCTCAATGAAATGTGATCATTTGCCTTTATTTCCCAAATTTGTTCATGTTTGGACATTATCCACTCCTGATGTGTCCAGGTTTTACGGGTGAACTATTGAACTTACCACTTGACTAATGACCAACATTCCATCAACTATACAAAAGCATTTCAAGGTTCCTAACATATGATTGGCCTTGATGCGATTTTGAAGGTTCCATGTTTGCTGTGAGATATGTGTGATGGGAATCAATTCAGTTTGTTTCACCCACTGTCAACAGTATGTTTGGTGCTGGGCTACTCGAAGGAGCTTGGTGTCAGCGCCCTGCTAAATTACAACAACAGTACAATAACAATTGTTTGTAGAACAATACTTCTGAAACATAGGGAGGCATGCTTTGTAAGCAATGCTAGGTCTGTCAATCACGACAATATATGGAGCTCACCCATGAAAAAATATCTTATCAACCACCTAATACAAACATAATTTATGGTACATATTTGCATAGTTTTGTTAATCGTCTTTGGCAACACCCTACCCTCCTTTAAACAACAGCGACTTGAGAAAGTACTTCCAATAGCAAACACACTCGGTTTCAAATGACAAACAGCTTGCTGGCAATTGGACCAGAAGCTCTTTTAGCATCATCTAGTGGAATTTCATCTAATCATGTTCACTCTTAATTGACTGCTGTTGACCAAAGTTGACCGAGGCATAAAGCTGTTCAATGTTGTTTATCTTTCCAACTCACAAACCGTATCATCATTTCATGTAGTTTGTTAGGTTCTGCCAGTTTGTTCAGACCATTGAAGAACAAATGTCTTCATTTTAAGCAAGTTAAATGGGAATCTAATTATAGCATAGGAATACCTCTCCCATAACAGGAGTTGCCAGCTTGTAAAATTCTTTGAAGCCTGATGACGAAGGTGCTAGTGAGAAGTTGCCTGGAGCTAGTTCTAACATAAACATTCTTCCAGTGATATATGGGAGGCACATCACATTACTCTGCAGCAGAAGACTTTAAAGACATGTTAAACTGAATCCCATGGATTGGTCGCAATTGCCTGTCCTGTCCTGTTCTGTTTTTTTTTTTAGGTCTTGCTGCAATATTTAACAGGAAATGAGTTTCTTTCTCTGGGAGGAGATGAAACTGCATGTTAGAGAGGAATGTTAATTTGTGCACTTGAGTCGACTCTACCAAAGTTGCCTGTCAAGTCGAGAGTTACAGATCTGTTCATCAGAACAGTGTAGTGCTTATGGAGAGAGTTGTAAAGTTATGTGTTGTGTTAGACTTTTCTTATGAATGTACCAGCATCATTATATAGCAGCTCTGTGCTAGCTGTTGTTGAGGAGTGCTGCCTCTTCTAGGTAAGGTTTCATCTTTTCATCATCAACATCATCATCAGTCGCTTTCAGTCATCTGAATTTTGCCTCTGGCCGAGGAGTAGTGTGGGTAATAAATATTAGCACTAATACGTGTCTCAGGAGCATTGAGATGACATTCTATACTGTGTTTGTGGATACATCTACTTCAGATGAATAAAATGAGAGCATTACAGATGACGTTGGAGGCTATTATGCAGACTCTGATTGTTACCTTTATGCTGGCCTGGCTTGTCATCTCATCATCTGCAATGTATCTTTGGGAAATATCGCAGAGTCTTGACTTTCTCCAGATTGAAAAGGAGCAAACAATTAGGAAGGGATCTTCTGAACCAACAACAGCTCATTTAGAAGAAACAACTTTAACACGGGCCGTCGGTCTGTTACACCAAGAAAAAGACAAGGTATTTCTTGTTTGTGCTGCTCAACTGCACTGACTGTCTATAGAACATTGTGTAGTCCGTATGATATCATTACCTTAACCTCTTAGTTAACGTTTAAAATAGTTTCTTCTCAAGCTAGAATTTTATTTCACATTCATGATTGGAAATGGATTGAAGTCATTTTGAGATGTTAAGATTACTTTGTATTTAATTTTTTGGAAAGTTTTCAAGTTTATTAAAAATCCAGTATAAATAGGATATATGAAAACATTTACAGTTATAAAGCTTAAAAGAGCATGTAATATATACTGTACAAATAATAAATCAAAAGTTAATAAATGAATTAAAGTAGGTTTTGTGGAACAACACCCTGAATAAATATGGCAGCGATATAAACGAAAGAAATTTTAAAACATTCTAAATTTTAAAGTAATTGTCCTATTTCTCAAATTATAATTAGTCTGATGTAGCAATGACTTCACCTCGTTTTAGTGGGTGTTTTTCGTCTCAATGGATTTTATGAGAAAGTTTTTAAAAATCTCTCATAGCTGCATTGTTAACTTGGTTAATAAGGGTGTTAACATCTAGGCTAAAAAGTTTGGCACAGTAACGAGGCTCTAATTTTTTTCTGATCCTTTATAAGTAAAAAATGGTTTCATGAAGGAACAGCGTATATACAGTAATATGAGGTTATATGTGGGCAATAAAAACATCCATTCTTACGTCTAACTTAAAATGTGGCACAATAAAAGATAAAGTAGAAATGATATAATAAACCCTCCTTAAAATTCTGGAAATCTGACACATAAAATATAGCTTATTGTCTATACACACCCCTAAATACATCATCTGTTCAGTACAGTTAACGTTGGCACCCTGTATCACAGTTTTCCTTGCTTTGGCAGTGAGTAGGCCCTCATGTTTAATATTGGAATTTTCAAAAATCATCTCTTTAGATTTCTTTGAGTTCAGAAGTAAGTTCTTTTTTATCACAGATAGTAGCAACATGAGATACCATAGATTCATAATTACTTTGATCCACATTATGTGAGGATTTAGATATTCTAACAGAGATTGCTGTGTCCTCTGCATATTTGATGACAGGACAGTTAGATTGTGATCTTATTTTCGTCAGTGTTAACTGTAAATAACAGTGCTGATAATGGACCTCCCTGGGGACCTCAACACTGATTTCAGATTTGTTGTATAAACCTTCATTCAATTTAATTTGTCTTGACCACCCTTTCATGAAATCAGCCAGCCAGTCCATAATCCAGATATCTTAACAAAGGTATTTGAATCATGAAGTATCTGAGTAGGTAGTACAGTATTAAAAGCACTGGAAAAATAAAAAAAAATGACTTTGGATATGCTTGTGCTTTTCATGATTCAGAGGGTGAACAATATTATGGACTAATGTGAGGACGGCATCCGTACAATAAACCCGCTTCCTATAAGCAAACTGACATTGTTCACCAAGTGTACCAATGGCATTCCTTAAATATGATAATAAAAGCTTCTGCATAGAGTTATAGCTTATACTGGCAATAACTATGGGTCTGAAGTCATTGACCGAGGAAGGTGTTTTAGCCTTAGGTATTGGGGATGTTACGGCATTCTTCCAGAAGTTGGGTATGTGACATTGGTTCAATCTTTCATTTAAAATATGTGTAAAAATTGCCAGCTTGTTCACCAGAGTAAACTTAAGAACCCACCAAGGAATTTGGTCACAGCCCGATGAAACACCTTGTGTAGGATCACATCTTTATAACTGTTGAGTTGAAACATCCAAAATGATCACTAAGTTGCCCAATGAGTTCCTTAGAAATAAAAACTGTTTCTTTCTCTTCAGGTTCTCGAACTGTCTTGATTAAGTCCCATAGGCTGTTAGAGTTCGAGCTTTTAACGGTAAACAGCTGACTTCTGTTTTTGTGAACAAGTCTGTTGATTTCCCTCTGTATCCGATTTCTCTTAGCTTTGTCCCTTGCATCAGTTGCCAGTTTCTTCTCCTTCAGTAAAACTTTTATCCTTTTATCTGTTGGAAGTCGCGTCATCATTTCAGAGACAGATGTTACTTTCTTTGGTAAACATTAATCGCTGAAGAATCTCACCACACTGGAGCTTAGGAGGTTTCGTGGTGACTTGATTCAGGTTTTCAAGATTGTGTATGGTTTTGACAATTTATCCTTCACCGACTTTTTCATCTTTGCTAATAGTAGTTGTACCAGAGTTCATTGTCTTAAACTCCAAAAGTCACAAAAGTAGGATTAATATTCGGCATAACTTTATTTCTAATAGGGTTGTGAATGAGTAGAACGGTTTGCCTGAGAAAGTTGTACTTGCAAGTAGCGTGAATGGGTTTAAGAATGCTTTGGACAAGCACTAATATTGTAATCGGGTCTGAGTGTTTGTGTCTTCAGTTTTTATTTCTCTCCTATAGGGTTCATAGATGGGGACTTGAGTGTTCCTCCTGATCCTGATCCTTTTTGCTACTAAACTAATGTAATATAGTCAGAGGTTAGTTCAGTCAGTTCATCAAGGCTGTCCGAGCTATTCTTGAACATATCCCAGTCAGTGGAACTCATCATATGTTGTAATGCACTGATATGGTCCCTCGACAGGTCCCTCTCTAATTTCATCTTCCTTTTCGTGTGTTTGCGATGTTTTTCTGTGAATTTGGGCAAAACAGTTATAAATGCTATTTAAGTGATCGGAAGTAGCTACTGGCAGCGACTTGATTATACTTTATTACAGTTTTCTTTGACGAATACACAGTTATATTGAGTGTATGTGATGAAGTCATGTTCATAACAGAAAGAACTGGTGGGATATGGTCTGTCATCCTCATTGTTAGCAGCATACAGAATAGTGGTGTAGCACTGTCAATAACTGTACATGCACTCTAATGCTATTGACTATTCATGGGACTCATTGTCTCCCAAATGATAGTAAGGGTTTACTGAGCAAACAATTAGTACTGGACTAATCCATTCAGTATGGAATAGTCAATTAATATTCAGCTAATGTGAATAACTGAATGGGATCATTTGTTCCATGTTTAACACTAATAAGTCAGAAGAATGGAAGACTCTAATTTGACTTGGCTATGCAGAACCGGGACTTGATTGTTCAGGACTCTGCTTTAGATTCAAACTCAGAGTCCAGCTAAACTCAACCTATTGTTTATTTAATTGCCCTGAATTAAATATTGATGATTGATGATTTCCGTTTCACCTGAAAGTCGCAAGTAAAATCATTGAGCCTAATATATTAGTAAATTCATTAGAAATTACCAAGATTTTGCATCAAAATGTTGTATATACTGTATATGGCTGTGAACCATCAACATCTGAAAAGAATGCATCTTTTGCCTGAAACTTTCAACCAACTAAATCATTTTGATCAATGCAATGCAGATTGTTCATTCAAGTTCATTTGTTTTGATAGCTTGTTAAATACCTACCCTATTTATACAGTGGATTAATAACATATATGTTAAGAATACCTTTTCATTGCCACAGAAAAATATTAATACTACAACCTCCATCAGTAATAGTAACATTATTAGTGGAACATGAACATCAAAAAGAATATATTAAGAATATTACCATATCCAGAGCATTTAATTGATACGTTTTCAGCATAACAGTAAATATTTTGCTGTTTTACAGTGTTGTTACTAGATCATTATCTTTGCTTGAGCATTATAGTATTATCTTTAACAGTAATTGGTACTAATAAGTAAGCAGACTACTACAACAGTTATAATACTAGAGAATTAGCATCACTAGCTGGAACACTGTTGTTGCAAATGCATCCAACCTAGTAGTGTACTTGCATTGATGCCATAGAATCAGAGAAAACAGTTTGCTAGGCCTCTCAATGAAACCATATCCTGGTTGCTAAGAATTCCCCTGATCTTCAGCTGTAAGATTGGTCTCTAAGGACAGACTCGGAGGGTATGGAAAATAAAGACTTCATTTTCTTATAAACGGATAAGCTGGTGCCTGTTGGGCATCTGCTTTTTGGTGCCACATTTCAGGTTATTGACACTTTAAGCACTAGTGTAGCATATGTTCTTGTCAATTGGTTGTAGGTTTTTTCATCCTAACTTCACACGTAGAGAGTTGCACTTGGCATCCATGTCGATACTCCTAATATGATAGTTGTAACCATTTGGTCCATTGCTATAAACTGTAATGTCCCCAAATTAACTGCAATTATTAGCCTTTGTCTGTTTGGATAAAATTTCATCATTCTTGGTATAACTGGTGTTTTAAAAAAATCACATTCTGTTAATATACCATATCTATCCACTAAGGGTTTAATATGAACATAGTGACAAGATACCAAATGCAGATTTTAATTTCCTTAGCACATTAATGTGCTGATTTAAGGTTATGGTTTCAGGGAAGAAGAAGAAAGGAATAATCAAGGATAGTTCAGAAAACCAACTCCTTATTACCTATTTTGCCAATTGATCGGCCGACTTTTGAGGATGATTGAAATTTAATCAATATCTTGTTTATATTATGTCCTTGAGCATTCTTTGAACTCATCTAGAGTCTGTGATGAACGCTCGTAGATGTACCTACTGTCGTAGAAAACAGATTTTGAGGTTTTATGCAGAGAGACTCTTCTGTGTTGTAACAAACCTTCCAAATTACCAGGTCTTTGCTGAGTGGGAGTTGATAATCCCTGGTTACATAGTGGAAAGAATGAAAGATAAAGCATAGTCTATTTGGACCTTAGAGAGACAGTAAAGGTAATGAAGATGAAGAAAAGTAACCATAAGCTTTGCATGTATATGTTGCTTGTAGGACAGGATTTTGAAATGTAAAGGTTGGGGGAGGGGGTGAGGGGGGTGGAGGACTGGATGGAGACTGTAGTTACACATTTCCGGTATTTCAGTTTCCTGAAGTTTCTCCTCAACCTGTAAGGTTAATGTTTGCTTTTCTTGTTGCCAAATGCAGAAAAAAGGAAAACAAATTCTGTTTGTCAAAATAGTAATGTAATGATCCCCAATTGGGGTGGTGAAATTTTCTAAGAGAGTGAGAGGTGTTGAGAAAGAATGGTTGACTTCTGACATATTAGAATGGGACAAAGAACAACAAAGATTGTCTAACTTGATAGTGTTTTTTTATGATCCAGCTTCTTTGCTGGATTCTTTTGTATTGTGATCCAGGGTATATGACAGATACTGAGCTACAACCAGGAAGCTGATGGCATTTCAACAACTTCCTCAATCATGTTATTAAACCATGGTTGTATTATTAAACTTAGCAGTCATAAAAGCCTATACATCACTACTGTTCAGGGTCTGAGATTTATAGAGCTTCCTTAAAGACATTCTCAGCATATCAATGAGGTAGCTTCACAGCTGAGAGGATTTTGCCAGCATGAGGGGAACATTACTTGTCAGCCAATCTATAGTAAGTCTGCAGACATGTCTATCTAGCAATACTACATTCATGTTTTAGGAACATACTTAAAACATTGGTGCAGATGTGATTAATGCTATTGTCTTCATTTTAATAATGTGCTGATATACTCCGAACGATAGGCATTTGCTTCAGTACAATAGTGTTTCCATTTTATCATAGATCTGCTCTTCACGTTGTTTGAGGTTTGAAATGAGTCAGAACTATATATGCTCAGTGTGTTTTTTAAATGTTGAATATGTTGTTGTGTGCAGGCTTGAAAGAGAGTAAGTTTTGAATTTCAAGGAATACTGTATCTGCCAGCCAGTCATATTTACTTAATGCTACTTAAATCCAGGTATAATATCATGTTATAGCATGAAAGATTTATATTCATGTAACCAATTGCATGTACTCATCAACTTACATTCAATGAACGCATCTCATTATTACAGTATTTTTCTAGGCATATATTTACTTTATGTTGTTCCTGTTGAGGCAGTTGATTGACAATGATTTTCATGATCCGTTCAGAATAACAAACAGTATATAAGAAGTTAACATCCTGATGAGGTACCAAATTTATGGGTTAAAATGTACCTTAAAGAGGTTTGCATTTGTAGGCATGGTGACGGTGTGTGCACCTAGGATGGCGGTCAGATGGAGTTGAGGTATGGACAGAGTGTGTCACAACTGTGGCAAACACTGGGGTAAATACTGAGGAGTTCTGTTTCAACTCCCTGATCTACCAAACAACAAAGGTAGTCTATTTGTAAGTTCCAGACTAGTATTGCAAAGTAAAACAAACCATTTGTGTGCTCTGTGTGGATGAAAAACAAGTGGCAGTTGAATTTTTGATGAAGTGGTGAAATAAACAGTAGTGTAGAAATAAAAAAGAGTATGCGGTTGAATAATGCATGATATAGCAATTTGTTATAATATAATCAGTTTTAACTAATTCTAGCACAAGTTGTAAATTTCCGTTCAAGGACATGAAGTGGCTTAGAATGGGAATAATTTATATGCTTTCGCAACATCTAATTGCTATGCCAAATAGGCAAGTTGCTACGTAATGCAAACATGTGTAGCCGGCAGTTTTTCTATACTGAAACATACAATTTCCAATGTTCCATTAGAAACAAATTCCGTTAGCCTGCAAAATGTTGACCGGTAATTACTCCCTGAAAAAATAGTAGATGTAACACTTTCTTAATTCCAACATTTATGCAACAATTATAAGTCTCCAACAATCTGATAACAAATCTCACCATAATCAGCGAAAGCCCTCTAAAGTATAACAAAAATACATGCATGAATATTAATGAGCTCAAATTTTCTGATCTTATGAGCATGCAATTATATACTTACATTGTATTATCCAAGTGCATGTGTAAAGCCATTTATAAATATCTATGGCATGGGAACCAAAACAATCCACTTAAATATCATGGGGCATCTACCTACCTATTATGACATTGATTCATCTTGTGGTTTTTGAGATATTGTGTTTACAAGCAATGTTTGGACAATTTTCCATTAATTCCCTCTAATGAATATTAATCTCAATTTAGTTCGAAATTACCATGTTGTTACTATATATAGTTACATCACCATACCAAGTATGAACTAAATCAGATATATGGTTGAATAGATACTGACATTTTATGTTAAATTTATGTTAAGTCCTGCCCACTTATAAGTATTCATGAGATGAGAACCACAATTAATAGGGCACATCCACACATCATGGGGCATCTGTCTACCAAGTATGACATTTGATTCAACTTGTGTTTGTTGAGATATCATGTTTACAAGTACTTTTTGACGATTTGCAATTAAGCCCACCCACTCATAAATATTACTGAGGTAAATTTTTTTGGCAAAGAACATACAGTTCTTACTTTGTAGTTACATTATACCAAGTTGAACAAAATGGGACATTCAGTTGAATAGATATTGACATTTTAAGAATTCTATGTTAAGCTCCACCCATGGGACTCATTAATTTTTATGAGATGGGAATCAAAAACAATAGGGCACATCTACACATCAAGAGGCATCTACCTACTAAGTGTGACATTGATTCAATTTGCGTTTATTGAGATATAATGTTTGCAAAACTAGCCGGCACATGCACACACGCACACACGTATGGCAGCATGATTGCCAAGGTTACTGAGCATTCAGCATCGTAACAAAGTAGAAAATAGACATGGGCCTTAAATGAAAAAACTTATGATAACTGAAAAAATTAAAATCCAACTTCAGTTTTAGCATTTGGTAACAAGTTGAAGTGTTCTTATGACATTAAACTGACCTATGGTTACCTTTGATTATTTCAGGGGACTTTTATATCACCATCTATGTTATAGCCTATCAGATAATTTGACCTCCTCAGGAGCTTGTAATGTACAGTAGAACTATCATAATACGACTGTGTTTCCATTTAAGGCCTCAGTGACACCTGATGTACCCATGGCAACAAGTACTCCAGTTACCCATTAGCTGCAAGGTCAAGGGTCATAGCTCATGTTTATGGCATGCTGTGTTGCCACTGCCAGGGTACCTGTAATTTGCAGTGAAATAAATATGTAAGTACAGCATGTAGGCAACAAGATGCTGGTCAGAAGGTTACAGTAAAATAGTGTATATGATAACTATGCTACTGTACTGTAAATTCCAGAAGCAGTAGCAAATGTGAACCCTGCTGCTGGGATAGTAGTCAGCAAGGGCAACCGGTTTATTCTAACAGATTTCAATAAGGAATTTAGTGACTAAGTTACTTTGTTAACAGTGACATTGCATTGTGTATATTATATTTTCATATTGGATGCATCATAATCTCAGAGTGTCTTGGAAGTTGTGATAAGCCTTTGTCATTGAAAATGAGGGCAATAACATTACTAATTGTGAGGCAGAGTTCAAGCCATCATTTGTTGCTTAAATCATGCTAGCAACAGTTTGGAACTGTCAGCTGCTTATTGCTACTCCTCATCTGTCTTGACTTTGTGTGCCATAGCCTGAGCCCCTGGACATGAAATTTGTCACTTGTAAAAGGATTGATTATTTGATTGTGTTGAACTCCATTTGGTCTTGTCTAAACATCTATGTCACTATTTAACTGAATGGCAACATTGGTTAAATTCTTCGAAGTAAATCAAATTCAGAAATGTAGTCACGTAAATGTCCAACCCATGTAACAATCATGTGAGGGTTATAAAAAGTAATAACATATGGTAGAGTATTTCTATTTATGCGTGTTGGAAATCTCCTTGATATTGACTCTGAACACTGACTTTGCTGTTGGCAACACCTTGCCATATACAACATGGTTCTACATGTCGCAATGTCTACCATACCTAATTGAGTATTACTACAAGATTCTCAATTATTCATAAGCTTGATGGTATTGAACATTCAAGTGATTTATTGCCCAAGGTATTTTCCAGGATTGGCTATGGAATGTGTAGGCTTTGGATCACTAGGACGCAGAAGGTCTAAACGTTCTGGTGTCCACAATCCATGGAGACTGTCACAGGTGAGGGATGAATATCAGTTTGAAGTGACTTAACACTGTCATTGTACTTACTGCAAGACAAATCCCTACTGATGGTGGGATGTAGTTTGATTTACTTTTGTAGAGTATTTACTATAATTCTTGGTAGTTCTCAGTAGTTCATAGCAAAGTTACTCTGCGCTGACCATAAGTTACAGGTTTAATAATAATAATAAAGGACATTTATAATGTGCCGGTATCCATCAAAAAAGACGCTCATGGCGCAGTGACAAAACAGTGCGACAGCAAAACAAAGAACAGTAAACAAAGTACAAGACAAAAATGCAAGCAAATATGGGCAACAGTGAACAATTAATTGAACAGTTTTCATCAGATGAGTCTTGAGAGAGTATGTAAAAGAAGCAAGAGATGGACTGTGTTTTACATGTTCTGGAAGGCTGTTCCACAGACAAGGGGCAGCAGCAGCAAAAGCTCTTTTGCCCGATGATCGATTTGAGCGATTTTCACACAGAAGTAATTTATTGTGTGATCTCATGAAACTGCAATTTGCGTGATATGGTTGAAGAAGTTCTGACAAGTAGAATGGCAAAGTTTTAACAAATAGCGATATGTGAAAGTTACCTTGCATTGAAGAAGTAGAGTCAGAAAAAATGAGTGGATTCCCATCCATGTAGTCATCATAGAAATAAATGTTGTTGTTGTTTGATTTTGCCCATGTTGCATTCCATACTCTTGTGATATTGGATGTGATTTAGCTGTACTGTGGCAACTTGTTAAAGTCCTTTTCCTTATATGCTAGGATTACATTTATAAATTGCTACACTGTAATTCATGTTATACTGTTCTGAAAAGCAGATATTAACATGCCACAGCTGTAAGATCAAAAGTGAGGTTAAAGGCCTATTGCAACTATTGAACATGGAAAGGTGATGGTTTGTTACCAACCATTTAGAACAGTAATTATGGACCAAACATAATTACCGTCAGTGCCTGTTCAGGCAAGCCACTGCAGTGTCTTCTATTAAAGCAGTGTCTTCCATGACTTATTTTATTTTCTGGACCTTTGGAAGGAACTCCCACTGTCAGGGGCGTCAATCCCAATTGAAAAGGGGGGTGGGGTGGGGGTGGGAAACAAATGACTGAACATGGATCAAACTGAAGGAGTGTGTGACTGCACACTGTGGGTGCCTTTGTGCACAGCCTTTATCACGTGGGGTCCAGGGGTCTGCCCTATGGCCCCTGATGATATTAAAGATACTTCAGGGCCATAGCCTCGGTAGAATCCCTTGGGGACAGGGGGGGGGGACAGTTGAGGAACATTGAGAAACATTTATTGTCCAAATGTTACATAGTGATAGTGATGTGCATTAATATCATGGCTTTTTTAAAGAAATTTTAAGCGGTGGACCATTTCCTAAAAGGTACCATCATGACACTAAGCTGAGCACCATCATTGGTTAATTGGCACACAGGGTAGCAAGAAAGTTTTTGCCAATAATGCTCTCCGGATTACCAGAAATGGCAATTCACAGGCCTTGCAAGTTGCATCTAAACATTCTTTGTTTTGAGATCTCATGCTTTGTTTCCCCCCAAAAAAGGTAAAATCAACATTGTGGGGAAAATAGGACTTTACGTTACTTTCTAAAGCTCAACTCTATTCATTGTTTCACACAGGTAAATTAAAACTAGGGCATTCTGATGGTAGCTGTAGCCTATATATCAATGCTGAAGTGAAGCCATATGGGGAATGTAGGTGAAAATTAATTGTTAGGTTTGCGTTATTATTATTTGTTTACATGCCAAAAAGGTACCTACTGGGGGCCAAATGAGCAGAGTGGGTGGGCCATGTAGAAGCTGTGCCTCAATATTAAATTATACCTAGTTCAAAGCACTGGGCACTGACTCATATAGGGGCTAACAATGAAATAGTAATACAACCTACAGTACATAAAACATATAGACGTAATAAATATATTTTTAAACGGTTGCTTCACATTGAACTGCTACACTGTTCACGCAGGTTAAATCATAGGAGCTCTCTACATTTATTGTTATTCTAAAAAACTTGTGAAAACCAAAACAAATGCACGGTCATCACACCCGCGATCGTGCATATGTGATTAGTGCTTGAACTAAACCTTGTGTTCTATTTGAACAACATTTATACAATACGTGCCTAGAATCTTGAGGTTGCACATAATACTGACTAATGAAATCAGAAGAAATGGAAATGTACATTTCACTAAAACTAACTGAAATAGCTCATACTGTCCAGGCATTCTTACTATTATGGGCCTACTCTCATTAAGGAAGTGCAAATCTCAGGGGGGCAGCTGCCCCCCCCCCCCCACAGGATTCAGCCCTGTACTTGGCATCAGTTAACTTAATCACAAATACAATATTTTGTGAACATACATTCATCACTACTGAACTTGATGTATTATGAGTCACAACAACATGAATAGCAAGATTAGCACCTAGGCTTAGTACCATATATGTATTTGTCTCAAAACTTCTATGAAATGTATAATTATCTCAAAAACAATTAAAAACTATCCATGAGTGTCATTGCTAACCAAACTGTATGCACAGTATAATTGACATATAGTGTTATAATATATTGCTTGTATGTGATAATACAACATACTATAAAACATAAAAATAATATACTGGAAATAGGATTAGTGAATGCTATGGGTTTTCATTATCTGATGGCTTAGCAGATAGCCTCAGTGGTTTATCGGCGCGGTTCCATTACGCTATAAATGAAATATGTAATTTTGAATTTACTTCGCTCCTCGCTTACCTGTCTCGCCACAACCTTAGCACCCTCATTCTACCGCGCCTAGAATGTCCTGGTAACCTTTTAACACTGTGCACCCTCTGTGACCCGGCTTCACGGGTCACTGCCCATCCTTCTCATTCTACCAACCAAAGCGTCTACATCGTTATTTTCGAGCGGATATTATTCCATCGATTTCTGTCCAATTTTGGTTCCTAGAATCGGAAATTTTTTCCACCTACTGTTTGCTGAAGCATTTCTAACCGTTGCAGCCCGATAAGTATCCTTTTCCTATTCTTGGGAGGTTTTTTAGGGCTGGTGTTTGTTAGCGGCGCTCGTGCCGCTTTTTCTGTGCAGAAAACTTGCGTGGGTAGCAGTTCTGCGATTTGTTTACCGTAGTTACGCTAGTTCCCGCCTTTTTAGGCTACACACGCTATCACGCTTTCCCTCACCCACTGTTTAGTTGTTCACTTTTGTTGTTCACTTTATTTCTCCTGCCTTCATTATTCGTTATTTTCGTTTTTCGTTGCCTTCTCTCCTCCCTGCCCTTCGTTAACTTGCTAGTGAGTTAGACATTTGTGGGTCGGCTTAGGCCTAATTGTTACCATTGTAAGCCGCGGGCCTCTAGCCGAGGCACGGTGTTAAGCCTAGTGTGTTTTCCCACAGATCTTATTGCTTCTCTCCCCCTTTTAGCTTCCCCCTCTCCTATCGTTTTGTTAGATTTTTTCTTCCTTAACCGGGGTTTTTCAGTCATGTCCAGAAGCCAGTTGAAGTGCGTTAACTGCTCTATGTTCCGGCCAGGGAGGGCCTGGGATGAGCACGATCTCTGTCCCAAGTGCCGTACGTGCACGAGGAGGGACCCCTGCCTAGTGTGTATCAACTTCACCCCCAACCAATGGCTAGACATTGATACCTGGCTAGCAGGCCAGAGAAGCAAACTTCAGGATAAACTCGACCTGCTCCCCATCCCCAGTGGGTCCCGAACAACGGGAGACCGAGCACAGTTAGGAGAGGAAGAAGAAGGAGAGGTGTTGGAGAGGGGCCCAGTAGGGGCCGAGGAAGAAGGAGAGAAAGGAAAAAAGAGAGAAAGAGAGAGAGAAAGTGCCTCCCACGGTCCCGGCGACGTCCGGATCAGTCATGACCAAGGGGAAAGGCAAAGACAAGGGCAAGGCTCCGGCCAAGAGAAAAGTGCCCAAGAAAAAGTCCGGCCTCGCCGGCACCGAGAAGGCTTCCCAACCTGGGTCGCAGAGAAATAACCCGCCGGAGAGGCAGGTGCCACGGGCACTGACAAGCCCAACTCGAGCTCCTTCCGGGGCGCACAGCAGAGAGCCAGAGGCCGGAGGATCGCTGTCCAACCAGAGCCGGTCCCGGAGCGGGGACCGAGAACCACAGCCATCACGATCCCCAGCTGGGATCCCCGACCGAGAGAGCAGAGGAAGGAATCCCTCACGCAATCCGGCCAGACGGGAGCGCACCCGATCACGGTCCCGATCCCCCAGACGAGGTACCAGGAGGGGATGGTCGCCAGCATCAGACCAGTCTTCCGACTCCTCCGATGATGGATACCGTAGGGCTAAGAGGAGGTATCGACCACACAAACAGCGTCACCAGGAAGAGCCCTCGTGGCTAGCCCAATTGACAGGTCTCCTAAAGCCGCTCCTCGAGAGAGAACAACAGAGAGCCGAGGCAGAAACAGAAGCCGGGAGCCAAAAAGCAGCTACAACGACCACTACGGTCCCGGAACCCCCCCTGGAACCGGAGGCAGTCACCCTCGGAGAGGACACTCTGGACTGCAGAGCCTCCGTAAATCTATCGGGTCTGGAGGACAACTCTGACGTCCCCCCGGAGTTCGACCCTTTGGAAGAGGAGTTCCCAGGCATCTTCGAGGAAGAGGAAGCTCCCACGGCGGGAGGCAGTTTACCCCCGGAACTAACCACGCGGGTGGCAGAAATCTTCCGCAAACACCTTGGGTTCGAAGACACTCCCGAAGTGACAACTAAACCGACCCGAGTTTCCAAACTCACAGCCACAGGGGAGACCTCTACCCGTCCGAAATCTACCATTCCAGTCGACGCCTCCTGTTATGACAGGTTCGAGGCTATCGCGGACAAAAAGAGATGGACCGCGTTCCCGGCAAAAGCGGAACGAGCCATCAGGGTCCCAGACGAAGCATGGAAAACCCTTTTCAAATGCCCGACCATACCGCAGGAGGCTAGAGAAAAGCTAAGGTCCGAGCAGGGCTCTTCCTCCTCACACATCTTCAAAAATCCTAGCCAGAAGAAGCTAGAAGAGCTCCTAGTTGATGTCGACCTGGCCGCACGCTCCGGAATGAAGTTTACTTCTGTTCTCATGCTGACCGCGGAGATGCTGATGAGATATCACCAACAACTTCCACAGGACGATACCTACGTGTCCAGAAACGAGGCAGGCCAACTTTTACTACTCCTCGGACCGCTTGTGAGACTGGCCTTCGACCAGTTTTCTAGAGTCTCTATACGTTCAGTCAAGGCCAGGAGGGAAAACGTCATCTCCTCCATCCGCTGGCCGTCCGTGGAAGCTAAGGAGAGAATGCTAGCCCTGCCCTCCTTGGGAGACGACCTCTTCGCTGGTAGCTTCCAACAAAAACTCCAGGAGGAAGTCTCACGCAGAGAGACATTAGCCAAATCGGAATTCCGCTCCTCTGAGAGATTCAGGTCAAGACCGCACCGCCTAAGAGAATCTAGACCAACCAGAGGAGGCAGAGGAACGTCCCTCAGGACACCCATGAGAGGAACCCCACGGGGCAGATCAAGAGGAACAACTAGCCGACCACCTCGCCCGTGGGGAACACGAGGCTCAGGCAGAAGCCTGGCGATGACCCGACGGGACGGCGACCGCTCCTCCACTAGACCACCGTTTGCCGCCCGGCCCTAGGGGTGCCCACCTCACCACGGCAACGCCGCAGGTGGGGGGCAGACTCTCACTTTTCACCCAGCAATGGGACATTTTGGGCGGGGACAAGTGGGTATTGGAGACGATCTCACAAGGGTACAAGATAGAGTTCACCTCCGCCCCGCCCTCCGGGGAGGGGGGAAGACCTACTCCAATACCCACCGACCCCATCCAACAAGCAGCACTAGAAGGGGAAGTATCAGCCTTGCTGCCAAAGCGGGCAATTGTAGAGGTGTCGGGAGAGGCGGGACCCCTCTTCCGCTCCTCCCTGTTTCTAACACAAAAACGGGACGGGTCTTGGCGCCCGATCTTGAACCTAAAACCCCTCAACAAAAATTACGTAGAACCAAAACGTTTCCGTATGGAGACCCTAAATTTAATCCTACCCCTGCTCAGAAAGGGCATGTGGGCGGCAAGCGTAGACCTACAGGACGCCTACTTACATATACCAATACATCCACGTCACCAGCGGTACCTAGCCTTCCAATACGCCGGAAGGAGATTTACATTCAGGTCACTCCCGTTCGGCCTGTCTACGGCACCAAGAGTCTTCACAAGAGTGGCAGGAACGGTAATCGCCTACCTCAGGAAACAAGGAGTAACGCTGTACGCCTACCTCGACGACTGGCTCATAGTAGGAGAGTCGAAGTCCAGCGCGGCACACAACGTACAGAAAACGGTGCAGACCCTTCAGGAACTGGGTTGGATAATCAATCAAACAAAATCCCAGCTAACACCAACACAGACGATCCAGTTCCTGGGGGCCAGACTAGACTTCACCACAGGCATAGCCAGTCCCTCAGAACAAAGGATAGAGGCAGTCAGAGCGGCCACAGCCCAGATCATATCGTCACAAGAGTCACCCACAGGAACGTGGCTCCGAGCCCTGGGGCTAATGTCCAGCCTGGTCGACGTGGTGACATTATGCAGACTACGCATGCGTCCGCTGCAACTCCACCTGCGGAAAACGGCCAACCTGCTAACCCTGGACCAGACAGCGCCGATCCGCCGATCGGAAGACATCACCCCCCATCTACAATGGTGGCACGACACAGGCAATTGGGACCAAGGGGTCCCCTTCACCACCAGTTTGCCAAACACATCGGTCACGACGGACGCCTCATTGACAGGGTGGTGAGCCCACTGGAAGAACTTGACAGCCTGGGGGACGTGGTCCACAGCAGAAAAGTCATGGCACATCAACTCACTAGAGATGTTGGCTGTCAAACGGGCCCTAGAGTCGTTCCACGAACACCTGAAAAATACAGTAACCACTGTCTTCACGGACAATACCACCGTGGTAGCGTACATAAACAGGCAGGGGGGCACTCACTCCGAGAGGTTATGCCAGCTGACCTGGGAAGTCCTGATGACAGCCAAGGACTCCGGAATGACATTACGAGCGTCCCACATCGCCGGAAAACTAAATGTGATGGCCGATGCTCTATCCAGAGGACAGATGGACCCAAACGAGTGGGCACTGTCCCAGAAAACATGCAACAGGATCTTCGAAATCTTCGGCAAACCAATGGAGGACCTGTTTGCGACGGCGGAGAACACCAAACTCCAGATTTTTTGCTCCAGACAATTCCACCCCAGGGCGCACCACATCGACGCCATGTCCTTCCCATGGAACAATCTGGAGGCTTACGCCTTCCCGCCGCTCTGCATGATCGGCCAGGTCCTGAGAAAGATCCGCCACTCCAGAGGAAGAGTCATACTGATAGCCCCCTTCTGGCCCCGCAGACCATGGTTCGGGGAGCTCCTACAACTTCTAATGGACACCCCAGCGATCCTACCGGACACGCCCCATCTGCTGTCCCAAAGACGGGGGACCCTCATCCACCCAGACATCAAAGGGCTACAACTAGTAGCGTGGAAGTTGTCAGGACTTCCCTTCGACAGAGGGGCTTTTCGGAAGCGGCCGACGCCAGGAGGGCAACAACCGTTGCTACTTACGATTCCCGACTACGCAAGTTCGGGGAATGGTGCCACAACAGACAGGTACTGCCATCCGAAACCTCTTTGGCACAGGTGGTAGACTTCCTTCACTCCCTCTTCGAGGAAGGCAAGCAAGTGTCGACCATCAAGAACTACAGGTCGGCAATTACCGTTATACATCGTGGGTTTGCAGATGGGTCCACCCCAGGCAGCAACAGGGACATCTCCCAGCTCATCAGGGGGATGGCGAACAGGCGCCCCCGAATCAGGCGACTCGCGCCCTCGTGGAGTTTGTCAGCAGCGCTGCAAACACTCACCAAACCGCCGTACGAACCCATGGCCTCAGCCTCGCTGGCATCTCTTACAAAGAAAACGCTATTTCTGATCGCTCTGGCGTCAGCAAGAAGAAGAAGCTGTCTCCACGCTCTCTCCACCAAACAGAACCATATCAGGTTCGAGAACCACGGGGTAAGAATGGTCCCCGATCCGGCCTTCCTAGCCAAAAACCAGGTCCTATCCTTCCTGCCGGGGGACATTTTTATCCCCGAAATAAAATCCCTCTCTTCAATCGCAGAGGATAAACTGTGGTGCCCAGTCCGAGCTCTCAAATGGTATCTAAACAAGACCCAACACCTTAGAGGAACAACCACGACCTTGTTCATCTTACCGAGAGCACCTTATTCAGCGGCGTCCAAAGACACCATTTCCCGATGGCTGGCGGAGATCATCCGCCCGTTTACAACCGGCACAATTACACCGAGAGCCCACGACATCAGGGGAGTAGCGGCCTCAACAGCCCTTTTTGCGGGAGTCCCAGTGGAGGACATTCTCAAGGCAGCAGCCTGGCGAACGCCAACAACATTCGTTACCTGCTACCTTTCGGACTCTCTACAGGCTGAGACGGCGTTTTGTAGCGCGGTGATGCGAGGTCCGGCGGGTATCAGGTCCCACCCCTCGGGCCTCCCACCATCGGGCAGTGCCACTCGGTGCTAAGGTTGTGGCGAGACAGGTAAGCGAGGAGCGAAGTAAATACTCCAAAACTTACTGGTTTGGATATTTACGAGTGACGAGCTTACCTGTCTCCATTCCCGCCTCCCTCCCCCGAGGGGGGTGGGACGCAGCCGGACGGAGGAGCGGTCGCACTGACCTGACTATACACCTTCCTGTACAGGCCAAGAGACCTGAGAAAAAAAGGAAGGGCCTCCACCGAACGAGTCCTCGCCCGGCCACCTAATTTTATCGGTGAGTTCATGGTAAAAAATTTTTTTTTTGACGTAGGAACGGGTAGTAACTCGTAGTAACTTGTAGTAACCGGTAGTAACTCGTAGTAACGTGTAGTAACTTGTAGTAACTTAGTTCCACCGTGAGTTACTGGGGTTTTTAGTGTCGTATAACCCCCTTTTCTCTATGAAGTAATGTTCTTCTCACTTCGATTGTCTCATTACTTACCTGTCTCCTCACCACATCTACACTACAGTGTTCGGGGCGTTGGGCCTAACTTAAGAGTATCTCCTGCTATTTTTAGGCCTCTTTGTTAGAGTTAAGGGGTCAGACGTGGACGGGGTCGTAGAGGGTAGTCTCCCTCCCTACTGGGGGGAAGTACTCCCCCTCCCGTCAGTAGCGTCAGAATTCGATGTTAGTTCAGGAGTCGAGGGGGTAGTCTTCCCCTTCTGTCGGGGAGGACTACTACTCAACTCCAAGGCAGAGACCACTTTGGAGGGCTTTGGTCTCATGAGAAGGATGGGCAGTGACCCGTGAAGCCGGGTCACAGAGGGTGCACAGTGTTAAAAGGTTACTAGGACATTCTAGGCGCGGTAGAATGAGGGTGCTAAGGTTGTGGCGAGACAGGTAAGCTCGTCACTCGTAAATATCCAAACCAGTAAGTTTTGGAGTATTCAACCCAGTTGAAAAGTTCTATTTTTCATCGTGGTTGAGCAGATGAGAATAAAACATTAATAACTACTAACATCATAGCACAATGTTTGAGCTCAATTTATGAGATACACTAGTCATTATGAGCCTAATTGTCCAAGTGCCTACACTAGTCAGTCATTAAACCTGGGGTGGGAGAGGTGGAAATTTGATATTGTGTCTCCCACCCTTCAGAGTGGAGAGAATGTGTCCCCCTGTCTGTCCATGATTTGACCCCCTGCCATTGTTCACTCATTATTGGGGGCAGTTTCACAGGAATCTTTAATCATCAGCAGTCATCCACTCCACATAATGTGCAGTTTTTAGCATTGCCCTTTCCTTGGAGATGGAGGCTGATAAATTTGAAAGGGTGGGGAGGACTTCCACTTTCTCCAATAGACAGTTGTTCCAATGGTATCGTAAAAAGTAAATAGAAAAAGCAGTGTATGAAAATCACAGATTAGTTTGCTGATGGCTTTTTCTGTAGACTGGGGTTAGCTTCAATGGGAAAGGAAATGATTCATATTAGGTGCTGCAGAGAGGAATGCAATGCTTCTAATGTGTAACTCTGACAGTAAAGATTGGCTAATAGCTCATGCTTTGTGGATTCACCTTGGTGATTAAAATAACCCTATTACTTTCTGTGATGGTCAAAGATCATGTAAGGTCAACAGTGGTAAAGTGGCTTCTTGTATTGAGCATACATATTAATAGCTACCAAAGACAACAGGTTTCTTCTCAGGCCTTGACAAATATTTTTAAAAGTACTCGCTATTTGTACTTTCGATTGCGACAGCTTTTCTCCTTAAAACCACAGAGTGCATTTAGATTAAGAAACATTTAATCTACTTCGGAAGTTTGTTTTCCAAAATTCATTAGCAAACAAGTATTGACACTTTAATTGTTTCCAGGATTGCAGAAGGATGTTGGCAAATACTAGGATCTAATGGAGTTATCAGAATATCAGAGCTGGTTGTTTACGTGGATACCATATGGCATTTGACATTTCAAATGACAATTAGTTTGTCTTGGTTGATAATGGTTTTTGGCTATTGGAGGGTTTATACCAGAAACAAAAAATTCAGGCAACAGCTTATTTTGTTCTTTTGTTTTTTCGTCCTTTGTTTGACTACATAGCGTATTTTCCTGCCCTACGCGCATGGGGCATCCCTTCAACCCTGTCTGAACCATTTTCCACCCTGTGTGGCCTAGCTTACTTGATCCACCCTTCATCTTCTCGGTTTCACATTCGGTTTGGCCTGCGTGTATACATTCCTCTTCAAAGCATCAAAATCCTTAGAGGCCACTTCATAGGGTGCTTTTACACTAGATTCGGATCAGATCCCCTGATGGTATCATTGCAAACTTGATCTTGACGTCCGGATCAGATCCTGGTCTCTGCCAGCATCAAAATAGGAGGATCAGATCAAGAACTGGACTGTGTTTACACTGCAGCCGTGATTTTGACGTCAGGATCAGATCCTGAAGTCGAGATCTGATACAGATCTAGTGTCAAAGCACCCTAACTTTTGCCCCAGATTTCCTTGTGGCAAAAAAAAATACACTATGATTTTTAAGGATACTCCAGTTGTCAATGTGGGTGTCAATAAGTATTAGAGGATAAAGTTCAAGAGATTTGGGAAGGCTGACATTGCCTTAATGGCAAACCTGGTAAGGCTTAAAGGCTCTTACTCAAGAATCAATAAAAATACTGGACAAACTTACCAGAAATTAAGAAATTACTGTTTCCAAGTTAAGGTGTCGCTTCACCACAGTATACACCTGTATGCTCATCTATAGGCAGTAGTTGTACACACACTTGTGGAGAATTGTGTATTGCTTGAATGGACTTGAAAGGAGTTTACGTATGTAGTTAGTAGTAATAATGCAATAACCATGGGGACAGTATGACAGTCTAAAATCTATATCTGAACTTCTGAAGAAATGGAATATTGACAGTTCTTATACACAATATGTGGCTTCTTGTAGTGAGAACAGTTTATTTGAAAATATAAAATGCTTGTACAAATAAGGCACATGGTTGCTTTTATGATCCGTAAAATTTCTGGCATTCTTGGTGGAAATTGAAGTAAGCTATTGTGACACTTACATTATTAATCACTTGTAAAGGGAAATTTGACATTTTCTTCATTGTGGTTTTAGTTTTATCTTGTGGATTGAAACTTGGCAAGGTAATGATCAGCGTAGTTTATTTCAAATTTGTGCTCTCCTATCCCACTGGCACCTTTGTAGTTTTTATTTCTACCATTGGTCTGTGAATTAGGGAGCAAATGTTGAATAATTCCAAGTTTATGACAGTGTCGGCTAGTATAGCTAAACAAACTGCATGTATTATTCTGGAATTGAACATCCATCCATTCCTGTTGAAAGTTGAACACAGTCAGCATCTGCAGTTAATTAAACCACAAGCAATAAAACATGATATCTAATAATTGAACATACTAGAAATAGTATATAAATTCTCTGTTCTACCCTCTTGAGACTTGAGGTTTCTATAATATATGAACAAGTGGAGTGTTTGTTCTCTATAGTGACCATTAAAAAGAGATTTCTCTGAAAACAAGTCAAACCAAGGTCTCTTTTAGATACTCATACAACTTTTTTCATTTCTATCCATAGCCCAGTATATTTGGAACAATAGCACATGATAGCCCTGCTGGCAGTGGTGTACCACCCACACAGGTGAGTTGATATGGTAGCAAGCACTCAAGCTCTGTTTAATTGACGTATGATAATTATTTAAAAAAACACAAGTACTGTAAGTCCAAGATTATTTGCACAGGACTGGAGGAGTAATCATTAGCAGTATTCTACCAAGGAGGTTCTACATTGATTCTACTAATAAAAAAAAAAGTAGAGTTGGATGTTGGCCCTGGATACTCCAGGATTTGGATGATTCACGTCTTTTTACTTTGGATGTTAAATATCATGTACAGATTTTATTATTGCACTTGCACCAGAGTTCATCATAAGTTCCCAACTGTTGATCAATTCCATCTCAGTGTTGACTATTTTGTATGAACAAAATTCTACAAGACACCTGATTGTTTTGACAAAAGACACCTGATTGTTTAGATTTGTGACTCTAACATGTCAGGTTTCGTCTTTCATACACTTCTTGGTTTTTGGATTTGAAAAAAAAAAATAGAAAAAATAAAGAAGGTATTTTGGTTATGTTACCCTCTTTTCCTAAGCTTGCATCAGGGAAATTAAGATGGTGGGTCAGCAATATTTGTAACAGGTGGGCCTAAGCCTCAAGACAGAATAAATTGTCTGCAGCTCCAAGTGGTTTGATGCTGATGTTTGAAAACAACTGCTGAGTCAGTTCTACACAAATTTACAATGAATATGCAAACACAAAGAAATGTGCAATGAATTGCTTATACTCAGTCCTCCAATTTTGGGACAGGGAGATGCATAAAGTATATCAATGGCATACAAAAGTTACATATTGGTAGAAGTGGGACAGCGCCAACCTTCACAGGTCAGATCACTTCTCGCATTATGCCATGGAATTTCTCGCAACAGAAAGAAAGACGACGGAAACATTCCAATAGCACTGCTGTATGTACAAAGAGTACAACTTTTTGCATGCAATGTATGTAGCGAAAGCATGCTCCGGAACGACGTGCTCAAGCCATGGAGATTTTTGGGTCTTGGTTGAATTCTATAGATGCCCATAAGCTTATTTCCAATTGCCAACAGCCTCCTTTTCTTATGAGTGCTGTTATCAAATAGGCTGGTCGGTTGGAGGTAGAGTAGATTATAAAAACAAGGTTTCCACAATTTGGCCTCTGGTGACTGCAAATGACCTTTGACTTCCATATGAAACGACATACTTCTTGTTCTGAATGTGTCACAACTACATACTAAATATGAAGTTTATCCAAGCTTCACTTCTTGAGATATCGTGTTTACAAGGTTTTCACATTTCGACCCCTAGTGACCCTAAATGACCTTTGACCTCAAAAAACAATAGGCTTCTTCTACTCAATGTGGTACACTGACCTGCTCACCAAATATCAGATTGGTCCCAGCTTCCCTTCTTGAGATATTGTGTTTACAAGCAAGGGGTCACACACACACTCATCTGCCTGCATGACTCCATAGGTTACGATTATCATTGAAACCAAAATTGAATCTGTTAAAATGATTTAGTACACTCTTTGCTCTTGGTATTCATTATCAGCCCATACAAACTACTAAGTCCTGGTTTCAATTACAGATTTATTCACCCCAGCTGCTGATATTTTAGGAGACTTACTGTTTTAGTAATTCTAGCCAGTCAGAGTAGATTTGATAGTGTAGCTGTAATAATTCAGATGTCAATATTTATGTTACAACAATTTCAGTTCAATAATATGACAGTGATGTAAGGCACCTGGATGGAAACTTAATCTGAACCTATGATGGTTTGCTCTGAAAGCAGGCACAGCAATAAAATAAATCCCAAATTTCTAAACAGTGAAAAATTTAATTAAAATTGTTACATCACAAAAAATGTTAGCAATTTGGATTGCATGTTGCTATGGTGTATGGTGGTTAAATTAATAGTAACAATCAATTGAAAAAGTGCTATGTACTTATTTATATATGATACTATATTTACTCGCAGATAACTCGGTGAGCTATAGCTATCTAATTTAAGAATGAAATAGAATTATGTAACAGATAGAATACTGTACGATGAATAAAGCAGAAACAAAGACTGTAAATTAAGTAATGAGACCAAACAGTGACAGTGAGTAGAAAAGATAAGATATCAATAAATACTGCTCCGTAAACCAACAGTAGGAATAAAAAACTATATATTAAGAGATAACCAGAATCGAAATAACCAGGACTAGAACACAAGTAAAGTTATATACAATTGATCAAATTTCTATAAAGACATACATACAACTCATTGCATGTATGTAGATGGTATGAGTATCCGCTCTGTCATGGATATTAAAATGATTATTAGAACTACCATATTAGATGTTCAGTGTCTATCATTCACTACTGTCTATTCAGTCCGTATTATACAACACCTAATTATATTCCGGCCATTTGATTGGTCAATTACTCGTTGATTGCATGCAGAATCCGCTCTATTGCACTCTATGAAATAGAACCATGTGTTATACTTTTTTGATAGCACTTTTTTCAATGGCTGAGCAGAGAAACTTGTCTGTTCAAAACAATCTGTTGCATGAGTGCATTTTACATCCAATTATATCCAAATTTGAAGGTGTTGTATAAAACAAATAATGAATGGTTTCCATTCGTGCAATAGTGCAAATATTTCATTCTTTGAAAGATGTAATTTGTTCCATTCAACTCGGCTGCGCCTCGTTGAATGGAACATTCCATCTTTCAACTCATGAAATATTTGCACTATTGCACTCATAACCATTTATTATTTGTATACTGTTACACTTATAGGACATCTATGATAATATTCTCTTATGGATGCCATCCCTACTGTTACACTTAATCCAAGAAACTATCTAATTGGGGTTTTTCTATCTTGGGAAAGGTAACTAACACTTACCAGAGGTTCCAAGGCATGGATATCAAAGAACGTACGCAGACACAAGTTTCTTAGTCGAGAGCCAGAGTATAATTGTCTCCTGTATATTCTATCAGGTCAGAGTTACAATACATAGGAATGTGTCTTAATTAGCATAGTATGCATAGAACTTTCTATTATGTAAATAGGCTGGCACAGATATATTTAAAGGTACAGTATTTGTTCTTCAATATATAACAGGGGTAACCAGAAAAAAAAGTGAACACAAAGAATGAAAAATACTGCAGCCAGAGCATGAGTGTCTAGAAGCTACATGCAGGTTGTTAGATTTGGAAAATCGTTGGAAATTACAACTACCATATGAGTTCACACATGGAAAACTACAGGCTTCCGTAATACTTAATTATGAGTTTGAATATTATAGAATAATTATTGATAATTAAGCTTATGCTCCACTGCCACTTTGTCTGTACTTCAAAGTACCTTAACTAGCATTTAATGCAATCAATGCAATATTACATACCAGCATTGTCAAACACTCAAGATCTTAGTACTGACCAGCAGTTTTTAGCCAGGGTTGCAAAGTCTACAAACTGTGAGAATATTCTATAGAATTTTATAAAAATAAACAAAGACACTCTAATAATGAAGCAAAACATTAATAGTTCAGAAGCTATCATATTAACATATATACTTTTCTGTAATAAATATAATCAAATCTTCTTTCCTTGTAGGAGGTTACATGTTTGACAGTAAATAAACATCAAGAATCTCTAAAGGATATGGTTCTTTTCCCATTGTCTCCAAGCATTCTTGTATATACATTGAGCACAAATCGTTGTCCAAATTTGTCTAATACCAATCTCTTGTCCTACAATTTATGTTGAGAAGGTGTGTATATGCTGTGTGTTTGTTTGTTGTGTGTGACGGCATGGCTTGTAAGCAGACCGTAACTTACTATGCATAGCTTGCATAAACTTTCAAATTTGGTAATTACATGCCCAGTAGTAATGGCTGCAATTAGGAAAGCTGGAAGGTCATTTGAGGTCACAGGTGGTCGAAATATGAAAGCCTTTTGGGCAGGCTTACTCAACAACTTTACCTTTCGTGAATCCCAAACTTGGTTGATAGGTGTCCTTTATCCATCTGACTGAGACACATTGGCTATTTTAATCTTCTGGTAGTTTTAGACTTTTAGTTTGTAGGTTTTAATAGATCAAAAGACATTTAAGGTCAACAGAAGGCAAATCCGAAAACCTTGTGAGCGAGCCGACTGAATATTAAAAGCTTAGTTTTGATTGATGATCAGAAGATGTCTCCTAATGACTTCTTGGCTGCTAGTGTTTGTGATGGAAATACCATTAACTCCACAACTTTAAATCGGATTGTATCAAAACTTGCATAAAGTGGTTAGTTAATAGCTGGTATATGTATTCATAACATTTTGGGGACCGTCTGGGCCCCCACAAAATTATCTTTTTATTTTTGGGCTGGGATGTGCCAAAATGTTAATATCCACCTCAAATACATTTTGGGACACATTCTTAGGACCTGAATTTGCGGGCCCACATATTTTTGGGGGCACAAAATTTTATTATATCATGTCACTGAATTGACTTTGTCAACATGATTATTGATTTCTGGTACCTTTCTTTATATGTTGTCGCATTAGTAATTAGATAATCCTCTTCATTTTGGTGTGCAAAAGTTCATAAATATTACCATGTATGGTTTACCACAGTACACTATGAATTTGTTAAGTCATTGGAACCACTAAATGTTTTCGTTTTCAGGTTCCTATATGTTGACAAGCAGAAATTGGCAACATACCAATTCTAGGTTTGTTGATGTCTGACCTATGACGTTACCAATCACGCAGTCACAAGTTTATATGTCAGGCACCTACCCACCTAGTTTGAACTCGATCATACATAAGGTCTTAAGGAGGAGTTTGCCACACACTTTTTCGCACAATCTTGGACCTCGACCCTAAACACCTAAATCTGTCCTATTTATAAAAAAATCTCATAATTTTTCCCTACCTATCATCGTATGGTTAATGCCTTTGTCCTACATGATTAAATTGTTAGGCACCTACCCACCAAGTTTGAACTTGATCGCTCTACGAGTTTGCGACACTATTTTGCTCACTCTAAACACACACACGCAGCCACATTCGCACATTTCTGATGTGGGTTGAAGTGCAATATCATATCTCCCTATACATTACATGTTGGGAGATGAGATAAATACTATATAAGTGGGGATGGGAAAATTACTCTAAAAAGTATAGGGTTACCCACAAGCTTTGGGGAATTTCCAGATTTTACTGCCTTTTCCATTTATATATCATAGGTTATTGCCTAGACAGAATAAATGGTCCAGTATTATAAAACCAACTGTCACTTTATTGAATTGTACTTCTTAGGGATATTAAGACCAGGATAATGTCTGTAAAGTGAGAGCATAGTCCAACATTTATAGGACTTTATAATACTAAACTTCAAAACAGAAAGCACAGCTACCCTCAGATATTTTGTCATTAATACTACACATGAACAGCAAACCTGAGTCAAAATTCAGTCATTTGGTAGAATGAAATTGGCCCGCTCAATATACAACTAACTCTTCAGTTCTGTATGTGTATTAATGAGTGACAATTATTGTTTTCTAGACTGCCAGATGTGTCATCCATAACAGTGTACCGCAGTAATTTCCTTTACTCCACTAGTTTGGTGTCTACTGTACTGGTATAGCTCTCTGATTATAGGCAGGATATCCGCTACAGGAACTCTTCTAACATTGGTGGTCACCGTTAAAGGGATGTAAATATGTGCGCAGTGCATTGAAAAGCCTAATCAGTGTTCAGTTTCTTTGGTGTGTAAATGATCCTATCCTTACTGTACTGTTTGGGGATGTGATATATATACTGTTTTCAACTCAATATTTTTCTAAGATTGCTGCCCACCTCACATCCCTTTAGACACTGAACAGTAATTTAAGTGAGTTACTGTGCATTAGTGTGAGCACCATAGGATGACAACATGTGGACTTATCATTGTTAGGAGTGAGATCGAAATGTCACTCATGATTGTATAAGCTTATATCATAAACACTTCAAAAGCTCTGTGGAAGAGGTGTGTCTTAAGTTTGGCTATGAAAGATGGAAGTGACTCAAAGTGCCTCAAGTCTTCTGGCATGGAGTTCCATAGTCTAGGGCCCATCGTCGAACAAACTAGCAGATTAGCATGCTGGGAGCCAAGGGATCTACAAGGAGTTTATGGAATGATATCCCCGGCCGGAGCCTGTCCGTGCAGGGCCTTTCAAGTGAGCAAAGGATTTGTTAAGGTAGTTTGTAAAAACCTTGTTAACATGATATCTCAATATTGGCAGCTTGGGCAGATCTCATACTTGGTAGGAAGGTGTATAAACAATGAGTACAAGAAGCCTATTGATTTTGGTGGAGGTCAAAGGTCATTTGGGGACAACAGGTCATATTGTGAAAGCCTTGTAAACATGATATTGCAAGAAGATATCATGTTTGGTTTATGTACCATTTCATATTTAAGGAGCCTCTTTTGGTGAAGGTCATAGGTCATTTGAAGTATATTGTGCACCCTCACTATACATTACGTCAGATTCATGAAGAAACACTGCTCATGTTACATCATCGAATCCACAATGCATTTTTGCATTCTGGTTTAACCTTGTGATTATCACATGGTAGGCATGTCTTTGAATGGGGAGTAAGTTATGTTATCAGAAAGATAACATTCACCTCATATAAAGCAATGATTTCATTCTAGTAGTTGTCTGTGGGTACTACATGTATCATGTGCTAACTCTATCATGACCAGATCTGTATTTCCTCTGCCATGCATGGTGCCATCCTATATACTCACCTTGTCTTTATGGGTGGTCTCATTCTCATTCCTCTCAGGTAGTTCCTTTGTTTTCATTATGATGATAACATCCATATTAGTAATGTGTACAGTCACTCAATTCCCCCCAAAGGGACCCCAACCATTCATACTGCATTGTGTTTGGCCTTTGAGGTCAGTACGAAATCATCATAATTGTGCGGAAGTGACTGAATGGGCTTTGTAGACCAATTGACATAAATTAAAAACTTCCTTGGATAGAAAGAGTAGGGAGTAGGACATCATATTTGTAGTGAATATAATGTGACAGCAGGTCAAAGGTGACTTTAGGCAGGGATCTTGTGTCACAATGTGATCCTGCCAGAAGAGATGTATTGAAAGACCAGGCTGTAACCCTGAAGGAAAAGGCTTCCTGTGTTGAACAGGTCCCTTGGTTTGGAAACTGTCACATGAACGCAGTTCAAAAAAAGAAGTCGGACAAAATATAATCTCAATATTTCAGTCTGAACAAGGAATACTCTTATGATCTTGAATGTTAATAAAGTATATCGATTATCGAAATAAACTTTAAAGTATCCGTCATGCAGGAGAGATTAGCCTAAGAAAATATCTCATTACACAATCTTTACACTTTCTTGTAGTTTTTCGTCATCAACCAAATGTTAGATCACCAATCAATTCTCAATAACTAGTGTACCTTTTCTGTACACACTACACAGAAATAATGATCAAATAATATCAAAATCAGTCAATCTCTGGTGGAGTCAAATAGAACGTTTCATAAACATATCAGTAATTATCTGTCCAAATTGGGTCTCCCATATCTCTCTCTGCTCTTGTGACGTAGGTTTCCATCGGTCAGTTTGCTGTGAAAGGACACACATCATAACCAATTCATGTAGAAAGAAAATGTGTAGACCAATTAAAAAGATTGATTTTGGATGTATATATCACATGGCTAAATCTTTCACAAAATCTTCCACTCTAATTGGGAAGTAGTACATTCAATGTCAATGTGCATAACATTAGCTCAATTAAAAAAAGGCCAATGTTATATATACTTTTAAAGTATGAAAGATAAGGCATTTGTCATTTTTGTCTGTCTGTTTTGACTTTAAATTCATAACTGGTGGTTTTTCGACATCCTCTTATCCGTTCAAATCTATGTTACATTGAATCTTTACACTTGTACCTTAATTTCCATTGATGTATGGCACTTTGTATTATTTTCTTATGGGACTCGGTAAAACTTGATCAAACCTAGCACCTTTCGACAAGGAATTTGCACTTTTCGCAAAAACACTTAAGCATTCATGTGACTGCAGTTCACCTGTGATGTCAATTTGTTGTTGGGGAAGTTGGTTGAGGAAAACTGAAACTGAAGTAAGTGCAGACATTAGTGGTTAACAAAGTTACTAGGCTTCTTCAAAGCTAACGAAAGTACAGTTATAGTAAATTTGCTAGGTATTTGGGTGTTCTTTCCCCCATTTTATCCATTTAATTATTATTTCATAAGATAACCAGATGAGTTATGGCACAGTATGTATACTGGCCTATAATAGCAGCGAATCTTACGAAATTTGACCAAACTTTGAGGCAGTTTTTTAACCATAATTTACTTTTAATTGAAGAATTGCTATCCAAAGTGAATTAACCAATGTGTGAAATATTCTAACAACCATTTCTTTCTCTTGTAGCTGCATGTTTATTGCAAGAGTGAAGTTAATAAAAGGTTCACATTCTAATGAGAAGTACGTTGAAAGTCTGTTGTTATTGTTCGCGTTGTTGGTACACTCCGCACAATGATGTCACACAGTGACCTTTATGTTCATGAGCTTTTACGCATCACGTTTCTGGTCAGTGAGAATCTGCTAACTTTGACATCAAATTTCTCTAAATTACTCTCTTTGGACTAAACGGGAATCACACTATTGTTTGTGTACTAAATTACTTGAGTAAGAGCCCCCCCAAAATAGGATTTTTTTTTGTGCCTCCAGCTATGCATTTTAAACTGGTCAGGGGTGTTGCCTTGGCATGCCTGTTATCTACATTATAACTTAAAGGCATTGAAGACTTGCCCCAAACCGCGTGTTGCGACCTGAAAAAGTTAACTCTCTGTTGCTTGCAAATGAAGTTTTCTTCTTGTCGCTGCAAAATGCAGATAGTAATGAAACGTGATACCTTGTTATCTTTTATCTAGACCTGAGATGTCCATCGCTGCTACGTACACTGTCTTGTGGGTATTGACCGTAGCTGTATGTATTGACTGTACACTAGTGTCTAATTACTGACGGTAGCAAGCTGTGTGTGTTTTCTGGGATCGATGGTGGTGTCTTACACTTCTGTTTACACCTCATTCGAAACTAGGTCAGATTACCGGCATTAGACGTTTCTTTGTGCGCGAGTCTTCACACCCTTTAACTGCAGCTGTTTGAACATTACTATTTAACCTTCAACCAAGACATCATGGGCCAAAGTGTTTGAATCCAGCAATTCACATTAGCACAGGACATGCTTGTACACAAACTGTACCATATACATTCTTGTACTTCCATCATAGTTTCATTCTTAGCCAGATTAACCTATTATTATGCATTACTAACTACGGTGGCCAACTACTGTAGTCCACAGGTTTCAGGTAAGAAAAGAAAATTACATAAGAAAACCATATGTGACAGAATCAGATATAAAACAAGGAAATCAACTGTATGATTACAGAGTTAATTTGTATGTGATTGGTAAGTTAGTTGATTAAGATTCTTTTGTCTATATCCCTTTAAGGAGTACCTGCCGCAAATCTGTGGAAGTGGTTACTTACAGACAGGAAACTATACCTGTTGTGCTCTGTCAGAAAGCTGGGTATGCCTATCGTGTTATATTTGTCATACCCATCTCGTTGGTTCCTTATTTTGAGAACTGCAACGGATCTATATCTTTCATTGGAAGTCATATTGGTTGGAAAGTTTCTTGAAATGGCATAGCCATTGTTTATCTGTGTTATTACATTGGTATTGTTACGGCTAACTTCGCGAGTCCATTATATTCATAGCAGAATAGGAATGCTTCCTTTCGTTGTCCATATCAGCTGGTTATTTCTCTGTGTTTCATACACCTCCTCCATGTAGTGACAGCTATCATGGATGTGAAGCTCTGCTAAATTTCGGTGATACAATTTAACAATGGCAACCAAACTGCCGTTATACAGGCCATTCAAAAATAACTTTTTTGCATCTTGGCTTCCTCCAGTTGAGGAGAATTTGACAGCCCGTAAGTTAGCTTTTCGTCCATATGACTCTGTTTGGAAGGTGAAAGTGACTGTTGCATTTAAAGTGGCCATGGTGTACTCTTTACAGATTCCAGGCTCATCCAATGGACAACCCGCTACGTTACCACGAACTTCAAAGTTACAAGGAAATAAAACGACTGTGACAGTGAAACCATTTGGAGAGAGAGATTTAACTAGAGCGGTAAGTCTGATTGTCATTTTCATGTAACCTTTTCATTTATGGTTGAAAATTTATTATTGTCAAGACATTACATGAAAGTCTCCCAACAGAAACCTGGTCCAATTACCTACAAGATTGATTGCCCAGTTCTGTTGTGGGTACAAATCAGTTGCCCTGAAGTAATGCAATAAACTGGCTAGTTTTGCTATTAGTGTTGCATTTCACTCATTGTTGATTTATCTTCTCTCAGCCATTCTCACTTGTGGTGATGAACAACGGCCTCCTTCACATTTAAGAATGCAAGGGCAATTATTGATATTAAGTCTGCGAGGAGGATTATCAATTAAGAACATGACGCGTTCACATTTAAGAACGAGTGAGTTTTGTATTAAGTCCGCTTGCGAGATTAATATACTCCGCAGGCGTGAAAAGGTCATATCAGCTGTTTACATTTCCCTGTGGTTTGCCGTTGCCACATGTGCTGTACTCATTTGGTACTTACTACTCCGTACACCACTGCGCCGGAATGTTCAATCATTGCACATGAATATTCCGTACCACTCTATACCATTACATGTTAACCCAGATTCAAACTTCCTACAAACCCTTCAAATGGATGAGCGAACGGTCTTGCTAGTCACTGTTTTACTGCTGATGTTGTATTTGAGGCTAATTCAACATCTAAGGCATTTAATGTTAGGTCTAAAGACCTTGTAACTATGCGTAGGCTAATGTAACTTCATTCTAAGTTAGGCCATACGTAATGGTTTTATCCTTTTAGGAACTGCCGTAGCAACCGATTAAAAAATCATCTGTTCTGATACTTTTCTGCAGTGTTGGTGGAATTTGGTGCCAAGAAAAATGAAATGGGTTCACGCATCGCATTGTTAGGTAATGTTTTGGTTAAGAAAGGCAACGGTCTGATACTTGAACAAACAAACACAACGTGGGTATGCCACACTGATCTGTACGCTGTGCCATATGCCTACTGCACACTCAAAAATACCCCCCAAGTTACAACCGGATAGAGCGAATATTATAACTTAACCGGAAATCTTGGGTCACTGTATAGTCCGCCACCAATCACATTACATCTATTAAGAATGCAATAGGGATCGAAGAAACCTCAAAAAGAGGATTAGAACGCACGCGGACTTGAAGTACGAGTACGCGATCGTTCACACTAAGGGTATTAATCACCCTTGCAGACTTGAAGTACGGATGCATTCTTAAGTGTGAACAAGGCAATGACATAGTAGTATATATGGCTCAAACACATGTGTATGCAATGAATACCAGTCAACCATGATGAAATTGGATTAGTTACAATCTTGTGGTTTTACTTCATTACTTAGAAGAGTACTTATCTTACTAGATAAGAGATTTGGCCTGGGCTATGTTTTATCATGGAGCTACATGGAGCTATTTCGTTATCTGCTCCATGGTTTTATCAAGTAGATATTACAGATATGAGAATGGGAGAGGAAATCTATTGGGGAAGATTTACCTCTGTGAGTCAAGTTATAAGGTAATGAGTTGGATCATTGCAATTTCCTACTCTCAGGGTTTCCACAATATCTAGTTGTCTAGTGTATCTAAACTTACAAATACTCATCCCAGAGAAGGCCACGCACCACAATTAAATTGCCAGAGATTGAAGTCTGCACTCTTGAGTGATGCTACCACTAGAGTAAGGCTGCATATTTTTGACCAGTTTTACCCCTAAACAGGTTTACATAAAGGTATCTATTTACGTAATCTAATTGTCAATGTGACAAAATATACTTTAACCCCCAGCTCATATATTTGGTTATTAAAATAACTAAATCTTGTCGTTGCAAGTAAAACTAAGAAGAATGCGCTGCTTTGTTTACTGTTCTTTTTTAAAGAAATGTTCACTGAACTTGACGCTTTGGCAAGCAACTCACCATGCCCCATTTGATAGCCTACGTACCCCCAAAACCAGTATACCCTACTGTACGTAGTAATGCTTGGCTTAATGTTACAAACATGTGCAATATTACAGTAGTAACTCTGAACCTGAGTGTGGTATTTCTTCAACTAACAATTTCAATGGGGCTTTTCAGTGTGACACAGTTTGCTAGATGTACATGCAATATATACAAAGTTTTACCATGTCTGGCATGCATCACTCACAGAGACATATCCTGATTAAAAACTTGAATACTTCAAAAAGAAAAACTACTGTAAAATGCACCATACTATGATCCTTTCTGTTACAAAATTGTTTGAACTTGTTGTAAAATCTTTATGGGATACTTATGTATAAAATTGAGGATTATTTGTCCTCATCTACCATCAAAAAGATTTCTTTCATAAATATATATAAGAGAAAGCCATCATTCCATGGCTTGTGGTTTTAAGATTTTATTTGTAAGGTTAAGAATTTCTTTTCACTTGATCAAAGTAGATTATGAATCACAACATCATTTGGGGAAAAACTGTCATTACGGAAGATCTAACAAACATTCAAAATTTTACCTCAATGGATCAACAAGTTTAGCTGGCCTGTTTTTTCAGGGCCTATGCATAATTAAGAGGCTGTAATCTATAGCGTCTAGCCTGTTAATTAAATACTTCTTTTATATGAACATACTTGTACAAATCTGGCAGTGTTTAGACTGTAGCAGTCACTTTTTTAAGCCTTTCTTATGCATTTTACAGGTAATATTTGTGACTTGGATTCTCCGGTTTTATGGTTTCAGTATTGTAAGGACCTGATCGTTTAAACCATGGTTGGAAAATAAATTTTAGGTACAGGACCTGTTATCCATGCATCCTTACACCAGAACTACTCTTTGTAATTTAGTAAACACCATGCAAAGTGAATAGACCGATTTATGAACTCCCACATCCTGATTGTAGATAACATTTTAACAAACAAATATGCAGCTACATATGCTGTTGCTTTATTATTTCTACTGATATTCATCCAGACAGGAAGAAAGATGGAGAGTGTGGGCCCTGAGGAGGGGGAGGGGGGTTGGGGATTGGATGGGATGGTCTTTCTCATGAAGTGTCTCCTCTAAAGTAAAAGGTTTAATAGCAGGCAAGTGAAGTATAGGATTTATTGCTGCAAATAATGCAATGCTACAAAACAAAGTGAATCTGCGTCACCAGAGACCCTGCAGCGTTGATAATATCATATACTGACATAATATTACTGTTATACTGATAACATTACCTTTAAGCTGAGTTTCTGTATCATACCTGCTGGTGGTTGTAAAAATAAAGAAGTGAGCCCTCACTTTGTGAAGTCAGTTAGATTTCTCATGAACACATGCTCATACAAATCATATGTCTATTGTAGTTGGTTTTGATTCTAGAGAAGGCTTGGAATGATATTTAAGTTCATAAGTTTTGATGCCACCAACTCCATCAGGCCGAACAAGTATTCTGAAGTTCCACAGTTTAAAATACTTTCCAAGTTCAAGGAGAATGTCACTTTCATAACTCCTGAATTAATTGTCGAAATCATTTTTATTTTCAAAAAACCTTCTTGAGACTCCTTGTTGATTCACAAATGTTGACTATTGCACTTTAAGTAGCATTATGCATTTCATTATAAACAGGTATAAAATGACTTCTTTCCGGAAAACAATTAAGTCACCTCTGTCAGTTTTCAAAGGGTTCCTACAATTCGAAGTGTTTTAGATTGTAGTCCTTTCACAAGGACTAAGTAAATGAAAATATTATGAACATGGTCACAGGCTTGTTTGTAAACAGTGCTGGTCTGTTACATTCTGAAATTATGGCCTGAAATGTTTACAGAGATATAGGCTACCTTCTTTGACATACCACTTTTTGGTTTCGATGATAATCATAACCTATGTTGTCATGCAGGCGAATGTGTGTGTGTGTGACACCTTGCTTGTAAACGCAATATCTCAAGAAGGGAAGCTTGGACCAATCTCATGTTTCTTGTGTAGTAGTACCTCATTGAGTAGAAGAAGTCAATTGTTTTTAGAGGAGGTCAATTGTCATTTCGGGTCACCTGGGGTCAAATTGTGAAGACCTTGTAAACACGATATCTCAAGAAGGGAAGCTTGGATCAATCTCACATTTCGTGTGAAGGAGTACCACCTTGAGTAGAAAAACCCTATTGTTTGGTGGAGGTCAATGGTCATTTCGGGTCACCTGGGGTCAAATTGTGAAGACCTTGTTAACACGATATCTCAAGAAAGGAAAGCTTGGATCAATCTCACATTTCATGTGAAGGAGTACCACCTTGAGTAGAAAAAGCCTATTGTTTGGTGGAGGTCAAAGGTCATTTCGGGTCACCAGGGGTCAAATTGTGAAGACCTTGTAAACACGATATCTCAAGAAGGAAAGCTTGGATCAATCTCACATTTCGTGTGAAGGAGTACCACCTTGAGTAGAAAAACCTATTGTTTGGTGGAGGTCAAAGGTCATTTCGGGTCACCTGGGGTCAAATTGTGAAGACCTTGTTAACACGATATCTCAAGAAGGAAAGCTTGGATCAATCTCATATTTTGTGTGTAGGAGTACCACCTTGAGTAGAAAAACCCTATTGTTTGGTGGAGGTCAAAGGTCATTTGGGGTCACAAGGGGTCAAATTGTGAAGACCTTGTAAACACTATATCTCAAGAAGGAAAGCTTGGATCAATCTCACATTTCGTGTGAAGGAGTACCACCTTGAGTAGAAAAACCCTATTGTTTGGTGGAGGTCAAAGGTCATTTCGGGTCACCTGGGGTCAAATTGTGAAGACCTTGTTAACACGATATCTCAAGAAGGAAAGCTTGGATCAATCTCATATTTTGTGTGTAGGAGTACCACCTTGAGTAGAAAAAGCCTATTGTTTGGTGGAGGTCAAAGGTCATTTGGGGTCACCAGGGGTCAAAATGTGAAGACCTTGTAATCACGATATCTCAAGAAAGGAAAGCTTGGATCAATCGCACATTTCGTGTGTAGGAGTACCACAATGAGTAGAAGCCTATAATGTGTTAGCATTAGAGTGTTAGAGATAAAGGAACATGCTACCTATTTGAATGGTCCCATTTATGATGAGTTGAGAGGCATTGTGAAAGGTTGCCATCACATGGTTCAACACAATGTCTGCAAAGGTATATGAACAAGGTAGGATATGTTCAATAAATACAAACATGTTGTAAGCCTGTATGACTCACAGTATGATTCTCAAGGATGTACTTTTATATTTGAATTAATGTTCTGCTGAACAATTTCAGTTCCCATGAAATATACCACCACCCCTCCCTCCCCCCCCTCCCTCACAGGAGTTAATAGTCACCTAGACATCAGTATTAGAGTAATAGCAAAACACAAACTGCAGAACAAAAGTCAACATTGACTTGGAAAGGAGAGATCTATACTCCCAAATGTAACATAATTTTTAATGTGGGTATCAATACATTTTGGATGTATGGGCACAGTATACCAGGTTGTAATGGTTATTATACAGTAAGTACATGTAGATCTGCTGTTAGTGACTGTTCAATATAAAGTAAATATTAGGTTTGTCACTGGGACAAATCACATGAAAGTATTACATTAATGTGTTGTATCATGCACATCATACATTTAGTGAAGGGACTTTCCAAAAGCCTTTTAGGTGGGTTCCCTGTTCCATAATACATATCATGATATGAGTACATTTTGATGTTCAAGTAGTTCAATGGAATACAAACTACCAAGAAAGTATTGACTTTCTCTTTCTGTTATCTCTTATCAGTATGACATTAAGCCTCATACATTCAATACAAACTAATATACTGCTAAGAAATGTTTCTCTTGCTATAGGCAAGGGGAATCTATGCAGTATAATAGTAAGGGTGTGTATATGCTGACTTGTGTGTATAATGCATGCATGTATGTTACATTAAATTAAGAATGGCTCCACCCATACTTGGATGTATCACGTTGCATGAAAGTATTGAAGAACTTAGCATGCATAGACTCCGGATGTGTGACCTGACTAAATCATTCCATGTAAGATTTGTCCCAGGGGTTCTACTCATAATGCGTAAGGTTGGCATGTAATATACATCTTTGAGTACTCAAATGAGTCTTTATTTCAGAATATAAAAAAAAAATTGTGGTTCCTTTATTCGTCTTCTGCCGTGCAAGCAGTTTTTGTCGTTATAGACTTATAAGATTCAGGTACATGGACTTTTGTATTGGGGGTAACAATTTCTGTATCAAACACACCATATTTTAACATTTAAAGACATGTTAGCTACATTATATTATCAACGTTTACTAATTTAATAGTACCAAGTACAATTTTTTTGTTCTTTTGATAATTTTATTCTACATGTTGAATGTTTTTCTAACATTGACAAACAGTGCAGACCCTACAGTTTAGTAATAGCAACCTTTAAAGGTTAATTATGAGAAATGGCGGTCTATCCATGACCGGCCAAATAACAAAGTCTTCAGCTTTGAGTACAGCGTTTCTGTATATCTCCATGTTGGATGAATCAAACCGTAATATTTACTGTACTGTATTTGCCATCCGTGTGTTATAGTCATTGCGGACTTTACAAGCCACGGTACCCTTCACAATCAATTGCAAAGTCGGTAAAAGTGACTCCATAGTTTTCCCTTTCTGGAAACCAAAAGTACAAAAACCAATGTTGCAAACAAGGGCTATGTGATTTTACTTTAACTATTGTTGCTATGTTAACATATTTTCCTTTTCATACAAAATTGGTAATGTTATTGAAGATTGAGAGTGTAAGATTTATCCCTGTTGATTAGTACATGCCCTCCCTAACATTGTTGTGGTGAAGTTACAAGGAAATCTGAAAAAGATTATGTTCAACAAAAAAGAAAGAAAAGAAATGAGAACCATTGACAACTGACTAGACGGCTATCTCAACTATTGCTCAGCATTCAAAGCCAAGAGTAAATGTTAGTTATGAAAGGAAGGCTCCCAGAAAGAAGAAATTTGTATCTCAAAGATCAATCTTTCCTGTTTATGCTGTTTAATCAGATGCGTATGGAGGATTTCCTAACCCGGGGTGCGCAAATTACTATCTAAGCACAGCGCCACCATTGGTTGGCGTGCAGCGTACAAGAAAATTTCTGGTTTTGATACCCCCCCAGATCACCGGAAATGGCACTTCTCGGGCTTGACAATGACCAACCAGATGTACACTTTTACCTGAGAACCGAGTATTTCCCAATAGTATTTTTCGTTCATAACTTTTTTGAAGATTGTCACCAGTCACACTTCATCTCCTGTGGATCATTGCTTTTGTAGGTGATTCTACGTCGCGGTCCACAATACCCGTCAGCCCCACTTTTCAAGGTTTTAAGCCCATTATTTGTTCAGAATTGAAAATTCACAGTTCTCGTGAATAAATTCACTTCAAAACACCCATAATGTTGCACAAAATTTCATTTATGAACAACCAATATAGACAAACCGCCTTCAACCCCTAACAGACCGGTCAAAAGTGCACAAGTAGAGGGAAGTATGATGAAGAATGTTGGTCAGGGAATTTCCCAAAATTCAGACACAGTTAATTTATTGGTGTACAAATATTAAAATCTCTTATAACGGCTACTATAAAACTTTGTTGAAGGAAATGAAAAAATACCAGATATTTCCTCCAAAACCGAACTAAACAAACATAGACAGTTTGGAGGCTGTTCATTGTGGAACGCCATTTTCATGCTCACTGATATGATGTGATATCTGCAGTTTGCTTTACAAATTTGAATAATTGAAATGAGACTGAAATAAATAACTTATATCTGTTTATTGTGCAATGCCCCACATTCTTTTCATTTCAAAAGATGGACAATTTTTAAGTTCATTACACACTGAAGGCTTCGATTCTCTATCTGCCTTTTGTTTAGGGAAGATCTTGGGATTTTCATGCCTAGATTTCGCTAGATATTGCTAGATATCCATACAGTACAGTGTCCTTGAAAATTCTTGGGATTTTTCGGGGCCCGATCTTGGGAAATTTCAAAATCGGGAATGGTCACACTTCATGTAGGTCAGTGCACAACCCCTAGGCACCACTAATACACAACCCGATCACTTGTTATCGATGAAGTGGTGTGTTGCCGGATTTTGTCAAGGTCTTGGTACTACGGGCGAAGGTCTTTAATTAAGTTTCATTACTCATCGGGAAGCAATTAGAGGGGTGGGGCATAGGGTTGTGGGCGTACATTTTCATGCAGATGGGAACAATCTCAAGAAGTGTCGGATGGGTTCCCCCCCCCGGCAATGATACGCCTTTGGATCCACTACATGATATTCACAGGATATGTGCTCTATTCTCCAATCGCATGCGGAATTTATTTTTAGATTTATTGTAAGAGTTACAGTCCTAGGTTTGGGGTAACAATTAGCATTCAGGTCGGAGTGTATAACATTTTATCTCTGAATGGCAGTGTTGCATAGAAGGACATATGTCTAGTGCAGTTCGCATATAGATCCTGGTCTAATACCGAAATGCATCATGTTCTCAGACGACTGGGTCGAGTTCGAGACCAGCCACAGTTGGCTTCATAGCACCATTGTTTAAGGCGTCCATACACACCCACGCGTATGACAGACCATATATAGTATAAATATATATATAAACATTAGTGAGAGAGGAAATGGAAACGTCAATAATGGACCATATATAGTATATATATATATATATATATGATGATCGGTGCGCGAGCCGTACACGTGAAACTCTGAGTAGCAGTATGATGATAGTTAAGTTAAGTATATTATGTGACATTAGTGAGAGAGGAAATGGAAACGTCAAAAATGGAGTTGTCGGTGTAAGGGGTAGGGTGAGGCGCACGCCCCTTCCGAAATCTGTCACTGGCTAACCTGTGTATATAATAGGGATCAGCGCTGTATTTATGTCACTGTTCCTCTTTCTCTTCCTGGTGTCTTGGCATTTTTCTTCTATTCCCTCCTGTTCTCCTTTTTCTCTCTTTCTTCTTTTTCTTTTTCCTTCCTTCCTTCCTCTCCTTCCTTCTCTTTTTTCTTTCCCTCTTTTTCCCCTTTTTTCTTCTCTCTTTTCTCTCTTCTCTCTTCCTTCCTTCCTCTCCTTCCTCCTCACTTTTCTTTCCCCCTTTTCCCTTTTTTTCTCTCTTTTCTTTGTCTCCTCTTTTCTTACCCGCGGGGAGGGGGCACACGCCCCCAACGCCCCCCTGGATACGCGCCTATTAATAAGTGCTGTAAGGTAGAAGGCAGTGGCATTTGGAAACTTTGCTTTTGATATTGGACTCAGTTTCATTTACAGGAACTTTTGGCAGTGTACATTATCTACTTCCTCATCTGAAAATCAGCTGTCCTGATTGTCTACGTGGGTAATAGAAATGATGTCATAGGTATGACATAGCTATGAGGAAGTGGATCTAAATATAAACTCATATCAAATTGATGTCTAAGTTGCGGGGAATCCCTGAAAATCAGATCATGACAATAACTCACTTTCCCTATGAGCAGGCTTTCAATGTGAAGGATTAAAATGTGGTAGTTGGTATAGGGATTGTTTCATTACCAATGATTATCTTGGGTTCCTTGGCATCCACAAACAAGGACCCATGACTATGCTGATCAGGAGCAACCTGAGTCCAAATTTAGGATGTTTTTTATAATAATAATAGTAATAATAATAATAATAATAAATGAGACTTATATAGCGACAAATCAGTAGACAAAAGTCACAAGACGCTTTACAAAGAAAGCATATTAATTTACAAAAGAACAAGTGAAAGATTGGTCTTAATTGGACTTTTGAATGTAGAAAGTTTAGAGCATGTTCCAATGTGATCTGGTAACTTGTTCCAGAGATAAGAGCCAGAGTATTCGAAGCTTCTGTAACCATCGGTCTTCAAGCGTGGTTTAGGAACAGTTAAATGCAGTTTGTTGGAGGAACGAAGTGTACGAGTTGTAATATACGGCAAGATAAGTTGCGACAGGTACACAGGCTGTTCCAGATGATGAGCACAAAAGGTGAGAAGAGGTAGTTTATACTGAATCCTGTAGCTGATAGGGAGACAGTGAAGTTCCTTTAGAAGTAGTGGTTTTGACATTTTCTTCCCTTCCTTTCCACAATATGGACAGCAGTGTTTTGAATCTTTTGAAGTTTTTGGATGTTCGAATCAGGAAGGCCGAATAAAAGTGAATTTAGAAAGTCAAGCTTTGATGTCACAAACGCATGGAATAGTATCTCGCAAATCTTATGATCAAGGTAATTCTTCATCAGACTGATTTTCTTCAGTTGCCAATTAGCAGAACCACAGAGATTAGTAGCATGGAGAACATTTAGTTTGTAACCAAACTTGGTATAAAATTGTCTACTACTAATTCGAAGTGTACTACATCTAAAAAGTTACGTACTACTACTAAATTGGAGAGATGGCGCTATTCACAATCTGCTCTTGATTCCCCAGCTGTGCCTAACTATATGCTATTTTCTATATTTGCCACAGACCTTAAAGGTATAAACTGTAAAATAGACATTTGAATCAACAGAGTATTGAAGAATGTTTTCTTCATCATTATTTTAATGCAGATGCGCAACTAGATGACATGGTATCGGAAAGATTGTGAATAGCGCCATCTCTCCAATTTAGTAGTAGTACGTGACTTTTTAGATGTAGTACACTTCGAATTAGTAGTAGTACGCGACATTTTAGATGTAGTACACTTCAAATTAGTATTATTACACTTCGAATTAGTAGTAGTATGCGATATTTGTGATGAAGTACACTTCGAATTAGTAGTAGTATGTGACATTTTACATGTATTACACTTCAAATTAGTAGTAGTACACTTCGAATTAGTAGTAGTACATGTCAAATTAGTAGTGGTACATGTCACTGTGGTCCTTTTGGCGTTCCATACTTCTGAGTATAACTTTAGCATGGAGCGTCCTTGATAGCTCCATGAATATAGGTAGCACACAAGTTAAAGTAGCCTTGAGCCGGGGATATTATCTGGATTGTTCAATTACCATATATTGCAGGGTAAAGGATTATTACAGTATACAATTAACTAAGGTTTACACTTGCATGCATGACTACCCAGGGAGTTAGAGGACTCAGAGCTAAAGGAGTGAAATTAAACACATTCCAACAAGTAAGTCTTTGAGGACTAAAACAAACAAGCCACTTAGGGTTCTGAGCTGCTGCTGAGACCCTTCCACTTTTCTTAGGGAATCAAGTCTTCAGTAAGCCTGCTTCTGATTTCTAGTTTATTTGAGTATGGAGGTAAAAACAGACCTCCATGATTTGAAGTATATATCACTAGTAAGAACGTGCTATGTCAAATTGAAATGAGACATAGATACTCCTACCCGTGGTAACGATGTAGTGACAGAAACAGGGGTAGTCCACTGTCAAATTTAAACTCTCCTTTCCCTTATATTTGCCCCTTCCTTGCCCTTTCATTAAAGTAGTCTGAAGAACAAGTTAAGTGAAATGATATGAGGAAATGTCAGTTAACTCTCTGCTCCCTTAAAATGCAAAACAATCTTGGCATGTGAGGAGACACGATCCATATGATCAGTGGGTAAGATTCACTTCTTTATAATGTGGGATGAACTTAAAACACCAGCAGCATCCAGTGGTAACCATTGAATCTCTGGACAACATGCCATAGCATGCTCTCTGATAACTCTATAAATACCTTCACATAAAGTATATATGTGAGGTGTGCTCAGCTGCCTCCAATGGTGTAAGGACTTTATTGTTTTCAATGATAATGGTAACCTTTCATGATGGCGTATGTGTATGTGTGTATGTGCATTTGTGACGCCCAGCTTGTAAACATGATATCTCAAGAAGGGAAGGTTGGACTAATTTCATATTTGGTGTTTAGGAGTACCACTTTGAGTACCAGAAAGAGTATTGTTTTTGGTGGAGGTCAAATGTCATTTGGGGTCACCAGGAGTCAATTGTGAAAACCTTGTAAACAATATCTCAAGAAGAGAAGCTTGGGCAGACCTGAAATTTGGCGTGTAGAAGTCCCATATTGATTACAAAACCTACGGTTTTGGCGGAGGTCAATAGTCATTTGTGTCAGAGGTGAAATTGTGAAAACTTTGTAACACGATATCTCAAGAAGGGAAGCATGGGCAGACCTGATTTGTAGTGTGTATACCACTCTGTAAACTAACACACCTTCCTAAACATATCGCATATGCTCATATGAGTTCATCAGGGGTCAAATTGTGAAAACCATGTTTTACACAAAATTTCAACAAGGACAGATGTCATACTTAGTATGTTGATATATCTATAACATTTAGTAAAAGAAGCGTGTTGTTGAGGTCAATGGTCATTTCAGGACAGCCTGTGTCATTTTGAATTTATCGTTTGTCACATCACACTGCTTTTCACTGTATTACTTTGATCATACATGTTATACACCCTCACTATACATTACGTCAGATTCATGAAGAAAACTGCTCATGTTACACCATCGAAACCACAATTGCATTTTTGCTTTCTGGTTAATTCAGCCATTAAATTATACAAGCTCAACCATTATCTAGACAAATCTTTGTAACCTTGTTTTATTAGTGTAACGGTTTGAGTAATGGTATCTCACTGAGTGCAATATGACCATGGTCAATTGGCCTGTGACATGGCTACATGCAAACAGCTCACAGCAAACAGTTTTCTTACCTAGAACCACATGCAACTATAAAATTACAGTTAAAAATCAGTTTCTAATTTAAGTCGAGAATGTTTTAGTCGTCCTTCACAATATAGTTCCAAAAATATTTTTCTTGAAGTTTGGTACAATTAAACTGTTGTTTTCAGTGCAAAAAATTCAACCTTACAAATTCTTATAGATTCTGTCATGAAATGTCAACAGTCAACTTCTGAGAGACTTTTTTTCTCTTCAGATGAACTTGTGATTTTCTTTGACAGGTATGGTTGGTAGCACTATTAATCACAATCACAATTATTGCAAACATTGGCATATTGGTTATTATACAAATCAAAGATGGTTGTTCACTTCTGATTGGGTTTGCCACTTAACTAGTAGGCCATTGCTGTCACATTTACCCTCTCTGAAGTCCCTATACTGGACATATATAATTAAACACAACTTATCTATAAGCTGGAAGACTTGTGTCTGTTTTCCCAAAGGTTTCCATTTTCTGTGGGAAGTTCATAGTAATAATTGTTGCAAGAAGTTGTTTTTGATGTGCACAATACTTTACAAAACTTATATCACAAAAGTCCCCCAGCTCACTCAGAGAGGTCAAATTTGATCTTCTGGTAAGTTTGGTGTTCCCTATTTACCAATGGTACACTCTCTCCTTGCCTCAGTGCCCAGAGCACAATACTGAAATTGTTTGTTCAGGTAGTTTCCACCACTTGGCACTGTACCTGTAGTAGTTTGTGAGGGTTGGTCTCCATTGTACACCAGTGACAATAGTTCTACATCTTTGTACCTGTTGTGCCATAGACACATGTGTGTGTCCTCTCTCAATTGTGTTGGCATTCATAACTGTGTGAGCTTCCTTAACGTGGGAGACAAGCCAGAGCTCTCATTCCTTTGGCAGTGTATTGGATTATTATTCCTTAGAAGAGTTACTTAGATGGTGAGGAATTTGTGGTTTCTGGCAGTGATTTCATGGAAGTTTATCTGGGATGTTGTGAATCATCAAAGGCTGTGATATATCTGTTTGTTTGCATCTTTTTTTTCCAGTTTATCATCATTTTGTTCTAGGTTGTTTATTGGCATGTTTTTAGTTATTTCTGGAAATAATAGTCTGAATTTTTAAGGTGAACTTTTCTCACATTTCCTAGGATATCTTTATAGCATTTGCCGTCTGCAACTTGTTGCTGGAATAGGTTTCACCAGCATGCTCCATGGTGAATAAAGCATCTCTATCGTGTAAATTATCCCCCTGTTTGACTATTCAATTGCAGTGTAATGGTGAAAATGGTTATCTGTTGTGCACCCAATGTTGTGTAAGGACAGTTTGAGTTTAGACCACTTATTGTAAGAAAGGATTTTCCTGGTGTTCATCTGTGTTAACTCTGTGCTCCTGTTTTGTCAATTCGATCTACTGGACTACTAGATCTATTTCAGTCCAAACTAAAAAGTTATTGTCACTCCATTTATCATAGTTTATTTGTATTTAATTGTGACTTCACCTTTACCTTCAAAAATTTTGTTTGTTCAAGCCTATTTGTGGAAATAAAATAGTCATTTAAATTGTTTCATGGTTTGAGTAGACAATGCAATTAATAATTAGAGGTATTAGCTTTAGAAATGCATAGACTGCTGATGTTGTTAATAATACATGTTTCAAACTGTGTCAGCCTTACTACAGTATAGGACTCAAAAAAAGATATTGTGATGGTTATCTATTTATTGTCCCAGGTGATTTTGTTTCTGTTTCCCTTCAATAGTTTGATTAGGCAATTCATCGAATCTGAACTTCTTGGAAGAGAATCGGGTCACATGTGCTTTGTTTTCTTTTCCGGTTATTATGCAATGTTTTAATATTAGTGGATATGCTTTCGTGGGATTTCCATTCACCAATATAGGATATGACGACATAGTCCGATACTTTCCCTTTTGCAGATTCCTTGTGACCTTGTTTCATTCCTCTCATATACAACAGAGTATCATAAACAACCTGGCCGGATAATGTTACATACATCCTGTTGAAAGGAAAAGTATTTTTGGATACTTCCTGAACGTATTACGAAAATAGAGGCATATGAACTGAAAGTTTGAACGAAAAGTTGTCAGCAAATCACTATCGAGTATGATCTCACAACAAGCATGTAGACGTCATGAAGTTTGCTATTAAAAGTTGCCTGTAAATTATTGTCAGTTGATTCAATAAGTTGAGACTGTAGCAGAATGTTGAAGTTTGTTACAACAACAACTGGCCACTATTTGAACACTAATAACAATTCAGAAAACAGCACCAACCAAGGCATTTATATACTGGATACCAATATAAATCCATCAAAGGTAAGCTACTTAATTGATCTTTTTTAGCCAGTTGTACTTGTTGTCTTGAACTTTTATGAGTGCATTTATGTGATTTGTTCAAATCATGGATATAATTAAATTAACCATAATTACCTCAACAAGGATGTACAGAAAGTGCAATTGTGTGGTATGTTAATTGTGGCTGTCTAATGTCTTGTACTGTGTACTAGTGGCATACAGCTGGTATGTGACTGAATCAAATAGCTGTTAACATGATTAATGTTGTCAATGTTCTAGTCCACTCCTAATAGATGTGACATACAGCTGGTGACATACAGCTGGTATGTGACTGAATCAAATAGCTGTTAACATGATTAATGTTGTCAATGTTCTAGTCTACTCCTAATAGATGTGTGAGGACACAGTTTTACAACCTAGTGATATTATTGACATTTATTGCTTGACTAACTAACAAATTTGTAAGCTAATTCAAAGAAGCTGGTTGCACTTTCCATTACATTTTCTGTCCTTTTTCCGTTAGAACTCTAAAATATTGTTAGTTTCTTGCTTTTATGTCATAACACATGTTTTTAGATATCGAAAAAGTTGGTACTGTAGCCCTTTTATTAAACCAACCATTTTCAACATATGGCCCATCCCTGCGATATTTTCGGCAACATTACTCATGCCAGCCTAGTGTGCTTTGCAGGCCATTTGGAACAGAGTTCTAGTATTTTTATTAATTGTGAAAGACTTTATTACTGTGTAATTAGTTTATGTAATCTAAGGAAAGGAGAAACGATCTGTTTCATTCGGTGTGGTACAGTGTTAATGTACCTACCAGCAGTGTGAATCTGCTTCCCTATGTGGAGGGCTTTGTAATGTGTATTGTATCCAGCTGATACATACTTTGCTTGAGCCCTGATTTGTTACTTTTCTAAGTGCATTAATTTTCATTTTTCAATGGTGTGCTCTCACTTCACTGTATAATTAATGCAGGTATGATGTCACAAAATTAGCAATTTATAGATGTCTAATCTGACATACATGTCCTTACACATGCTCTCTAGTGGATAAGCAGTTTGCTAACAGTTTTGTTTTATTTTTATATTTTCTGTTAAATTAACTACAATATTAAGAATAGGAGAACTGTTCGGGTGATTATGGCAAGGATTTGAAACACATCACATTAATCTTACCTCAGTGTCTAAACTATCCATCAACCATTGGTATTTATTGTATAATTGTTCTAGACAAATACATGAAAGTTGATAATGGTTGCCAATCAAAACCCATACCAGTACTTACAGTATGGTTGCCTCTGTGAGTGCTAATCTGAACCGGTATGTACTACATACATGTGTATTGTTGTGCAGTGATGACTAGCCAGTGAGGACACTACTGGAACACTGGTGTTGAATGAATGATATTGATCTGTAAAGCAGTTTCCAATTACTATTGATCTCTCAGGTATTTCAATTCTTACTCATTGATGCTATTCACAGCTCCTCCCCATTTGTGTTAGTGCCAGGAGATATCTATACATAAGGGTCTGTAAATATTGTATCAACTATGAACTAACAAGTAACTTGTTACTTGGCTCTTATGGGATGAACTAAATTTAGGAAAATTAAAGTTTTGAGGCTTCAAGATCATCAGCAATGAGCTACCTTGCATTATCCAAATACACACAATAGTGAAAACTAGAGGACACAGTGTGGTATTTTTGTTATCAAACAGTAAAGCTGTCCAATATTAAATGAGTTGGGTTTTTAATCTGTCGTGAATTTAGTCAAGATTGTAGAAAAGAAAAAAAATTGTTTGACAAATATGCATTCCAGTGCTACACAAACTATATGAAAGTGAGAAAGTTATTAAAAGTGAAGCTGTGTTATTAGAATAGAACCAGGACTACAGAAGGCCACTGTGACTGCCGTATGTGACCTGCACTACTGACTGCTGTACAGTATGTGACCTGCACTTCTGACTATTTGAATTATATATCTTCCTGCTGGGTCAACTTAAATCAGTATTGGAACCAAACATCAGCATGCTAAAAGTTTCGCACTGTTGCACACATACTTTTCTGGAGTTCTGATTGTCCAAGTTGTCCTGGCAAACCATAACTTTTCAAGTAGATAAGTAAATGTCTCAAGTTAATGAGGAAAAGCTAATGAGGATTTTTAAAAATGCTTTTACAATGGTGGTAAAAATACTTGTTTGAGCATAACTGAATGACCATTTGCTGATATTCTCACATTTATATGGTCAACACTGATGACTTTTATTAATGTCACTGTTTTGCGTTGGCCGTTGGGTCAGTTAAAAATTATTCTGTCATTTGGACAGAGCCATGTTTGTTCACATATAAATGGATAATCTAAAGAAGAGCTCAGTATAATCAGTCATATAATCAAGAATATTTTGTTTCACAAATTTAATGTTTCATTTGCATATCTTTAGACAGTAGCTTTAAACAGTTTCTCATTGTGTCGCTACTTCATTGGAAATGTAAGCTGCAGGGAACATTTACTAATTGTAGGGAACATTTACAAATTTACCTAAGTTACAAATTGTAAAGTTTTTAGTCTGGCCAGATGTAGGACATGCAATTGTGATGAAAACAACCCATACATAGATAATATATTATCAACTGCTTGCTTCATTGCATTCTTGTGTAATCTTGGGATAATTTTGGCCTTGGATTTGGCCCTGATGATATGAACAAGCCTTTAATCCTTTGACAAGGCTAACATGTGTCAGCTATATCATTTGTGTTGTTAGCTATCACACATGATTAACAAACCATAAAAGGTCACGTTGCTTTGGGAACTAAAACTACAACCATTTGACTTCTAAATGTAATAATGAGCACACCTCTGGGACTGTTCTTGCTATTCTGGACTGTTTCAGGGTTTGTTCTGTCATTAACACAACTTGCAAAACAACAGAACAACATCCTAATGAAAGAGATCTGCAAGTTCATATTCAGTAGAGACTTTTCAAAACTACAGACTAATACACAACTCCTCATAATATTCACCATCATCTGAAAACTTCATAAACACGATCTTGCTAAGCTACTGTAATAACTGAAATCTGTAACATCTGTAATCAGTGTCTAATTAGAGAGACGGTTCTATAAACAAGGCAGACAACCTGTCCTTTTTCCTACTGCTCAGTCAGGAGTAACTTTTCCCTTCCTCATGCATGCATGGTGGCAAATGGAATCATGAGGCAGTGGTGACTCAGCCTGTGACTAATATCTGACCTGTGATGGAATGTAGAAAAAGATAAACAAGAAGACTTTAGAAACTGAGAGATGAAGGAATGTCATAAAACTTGTACTACTAGGAATTCTATCTTATTGAGCAGGTGGTTGGATATTCATCAATCATACTATTCACTTTGGACTGTAGAAAGACTGTAGAAAGAGGAGGAGGAAAAGGAGGTGGAGGAGGGGGAGGAGGGAGCTAGGGGAGATATAGGGAGAAGAGAGGAGTATTTAAAGCAAGATACAAGTATCAAGTAGTAATAGTAAATCCCTGCTATAATAATAACCTACAATATTACTGTATGAACAGTGTGCTGAAATCCTTGAGTATTGGAACATCGATCTTGCTCATACAATAATACAGTCTACGGTACTATGTTTGTGAAACCAACTTGACATTTAACATATAAATATCCTTAAACTGGTGAAATAGCTATCACACATTTTAAGGGTGTATGAGAATATGTGCTTTGGATATTGAGCGACTTCCAAGTTATTTCTAATATAGCAGCCGTTAAGTTACCTTTAAGCAGTCAAGGTGTTGCAAGGTGCTTAGTCACTAGTGACACTTTCACTTAGCATATTAGTTAGAGAGTGCACTTGAATTTTATAGCTTATCTGCTGTGACTTACTCGGTTCCCATCCCACATGAAGAAAACTATTTTCTCTTTAGTATTTGATTTAGACTGGATCCCTCTCACTAATAAAATCGGCCCCCCCCCCTCCCCCGCCCACTCTTTGTCAAAGAGTGGGTTCTTCCATTTTTATAAAGATGTCAGGATTCCTCCTCCAGAATTCAGCCTTATAACTTGTTACTTACCATGCCAGCAAGAAGCTAATTCGGTCATAAATGTATACATTTCCACCCTAGTAACATACAGTATTAAAATGTTAGTGCGATGATTTGCATGAACACATTGAGCAATGCAGGATTATTAATGCTTTTACCTCACTGTGAAATATGTGCATCCCATGATATTGCCCAGAAGATTATGAATTGCTGCAATGAATTGTAGTAAGCCTCCTCCTCCGAATGCTTCTGATGACTACGCTGCTTCTCTATCATGATTTTGCAGCGAGAGGCGGTGCTGACAATAAGACTACTTATCAGCTGAGGAGTTTGTATCTTGGATATATGGCAGTTGTCTGCCTTTTCTCTATATTATTATTGTTATTGTTTTTGTCATTATTTTGCATTGTTGGAGCAAGGTTGGTACATCACTAGTTCTGGAATCTATTCACAGTGTGTGTATCATCTTATGTAATGATATGCAGACACAGAAGAACTTCTTACTACAGAACAGACATCACCTGATGTACAGGCTTGTACAGTTAACATGAGCATGCTTCTTTGGAAAATGTAACGTTGTTTACATCATCTCAGGAAGAAACGTGCATTTGTTGACAGACAGTTTTGGAGAGTCATTGTGTTGGAGACTGCGTTGAACCTTGTAATCACTAAAGACATTGCTTTTAGAAGAGTAACTATTGAAGATTGTTATTGGATATTTGGAAATAAGTCAGCTTTTGGACAACTCTTCATGCGTGAAGCGACCTTATAGTTAAGACTCAAAATCTGTCATGCACAGAACTCAGATTTCAATACAAATAAAGTTGTAATTGTTCTAAAGCAGTTGCCAGTGAGCCATACCTCATGTGAAATGGTAAGGTTAATCGTATGACACAGTGGGAAACTGTATAAACACTCGTTCCCACTGTATAATAGTTGGTATGTTGAAGAAAACAATTTAATATTACAATACATAGTAATTCAGAGTATAGGACATGAGTTCACGTGTCAATGCCAACTTCTTCCTGCCCCCACCCCTGCCATAAATACCGGAGAATTATTGCCAGTGGACTAGACTGCTTATGACTCAGGCCAGGGAAGGAGAGGGGGGGATGGGTGGGAATATGGTATCAAATTATTTGGTGCTGTACAATGTACAGTATATATCACAGATTTTCACTCTTAAATAAATTCATTGTAGTATTATCAAACTGCTTTGAAGTATGAGGTCCAATTAGTTTCAGAAAGTATTGTTCTTTCTATCACATGAATCATGATGTTGGTATGTTGTTTACAGTATGTCACACCATTCTGATCCCTTCATTATCACCTATAAATGCTCTTTGTGTTACAGTGATAAGGTGACTCAGTTTTTGTGATGTCACCCAGTTGGTTATTATGGATACTAAACAGTTGGTTATTATGGATATTTAACAGTTGGTTCTGGTAAACCACAACCACAATGCTGTGTTTGTTCCCCTGCTCTCTCCCTTTTTCCCTGGAAGAAGTCTCACAGGAAGTTATGTTCTCAATTTATTTTTATTGTGGTGTGCTTTTGGTTATTTGACAGGCTCTGGTCTATGAAGATGGTAACCTAGTTGCAGGCTCCCTGGAGGCCTGTATTCAGCATTTGGTACCAACTGCTGACTATTACCCAGATGTAAGTATTGATGATACATGTACAATGTAGTCTCATTCCTAGTGTTTAATCCCCATTGTTTCTGCTCATTACAAGGTAAATATGTTCTTAGCACAGAATGTACACAACTTTTTAGCACATAAGTTGCATTATTTTGCTCCTGCATATTGTTGTCCAGTAGGATTGGAGATACTGCTTGTTGAATTTTTGTACTGTCCCATTGGTCCCCTGCATGTAGGCATAAATAAAAGATACATGGATCACTGAGATGAAGTGATACATATTATGTTCCCACTGTAGTGAAGTGATGTTTATTATGTTCTCACTGAGGTGAAGTGATGATTATTATGTTCCCACTGTAGCTTGTTGACTTACAGTTGTGATTATTCTTTCTCTTCCAGAGAACTTTCATCTTTGCATTTCTGCTTAGTTCCCGGCTCTACATCAAACCTCATCAACTCATGCATGACATCTGCCAGGTTAGTAAAATTGAACATTTTAGGTCATTTAGGATATTAATATGTTCGCAAGGAACATAAATAAGTAAGTCCAACTTGTTAGTCTCACTAAAGGTTTGCTTGGGAAATGTTGATTAACTATTGTAAGCTTTGTCCTATAGGACCAATAGAATCACTTCACTGACCATCCACATGCAATTCTTTCTTTAAGTTTGTGAGAATAGTCAAGTATATATCTAATTTTTTTAATCCTTTGATCTTGGTCCCAAGAAGTCTTAATAATAGTTACGAAAATTCCTACCTCTCTTCAGCCCATCGTCTTTTATCGCACATTTCTTCATGTGCTTGAGTCGCTAAATTCAGCCATTTTGTTGTCACTGGTCGCTACGCCATCCGGTGAAAATAGTGACAAAAGTTGAACAGTGCTCAACTTTGCACGACAACTCAAGATCTTGTTGCGCGCAACACATGTTGACCACGATTCCATTCACACGCTGCGATCAAGTCGTGCGCGATTTTAAAAGAAACCGTGGACGATTTTGTCGTGAACGATGATTACTCACGACAAGACGAAAAGCCATTTACACGTACCGACAAAATTGGAGAGGGGGAGAGGAGTTATGTCTCTGATGGGATTGTTGCAAGACGGGTAAATTACCATACCATTCCACCTGGATCATGATGATGAATTAAATCTGTAGGATTATACTGCAGATATATCTCAATTTTATTTTGTTGCTGCGGTGGATTAAGAAATAAATTTAAAATATCTGCCGTGGGCTTTCCACATAAATATTGTAAGTGTCTCAATGATATTTCTTCACCCTGGTTTAGTTCTCACACGAAAAATATTTATACCTGTAGCTCATACAATATCTAAATATTTAGAAAAGAAATAAAAAACTTATGATGTGTTTTAGGGACAAATATCAATGTATTCCTTTCACGTGTAGACAGTAACATCAGGAATTTAGCGTGTTCCTTGCATGTGCCCAGTCACAGGTTACACATTCCCAAGTCAAATCATTGCACACACACACACCACACGAAAAACAAACAAAACAGAAATAAATACTGGAAGACAGGCAGGCATACTTTGAAAGAATATAAAGGATAGACAGGCATTCCAAATACTCTTTTGTTCTCCTGCCAGTGAACAGTTGGTTGTTTAACCTCAAGGAGTTTGGGCGAAAAACAGTCTATTGTTCAATTTGCATTGTTAAACAGCTTAAACTTTTTCAAAGATGACAGTGATTTATCAAAGCCGAAATTTCGCAGGGTTAGGACACTTGCCAACAATTTGTGAGGTTCTCGGACATGAACTGATGTTTTGAAAGTCAAAGTTAAGCCCAACCTCGAGGTTGGCAGCAATGTACATATATATATGCAATCCTGATTGTGTGTTAATGTGTGTTTGCTTGTGTACGTTACACCTTGGCTTTCAAACATGTTAAATCAAATAGTATACGATGGATTAATTTTATAGTTGGTTTGTTGATTTATCATATAATTTACCTTCAGTCTATAATACGTTCCTCTTTCATTAGACATAGACACGTTTCTCTGTACTCCGTACTAGTGTACTATACTTTTAAAACTTTTACTAGCAAAATGTTATGTCTTGTGTATAATTCAATGTAAACACTCCCGCATCAACAGTAACCAAAGATAACCGATGACCTCATTACGTCACATGTATTCCCGTGTGAAATTCCAGTCCTGTATCATGCATGTGCTAATTCCTACATTGATTAAGTGCGTGTGGGCCGTGCATAGTGAAGTATTGTCACCCTAAGGCTATAGATGCAACCATGAAAACGAAAGGTTTAGAGTATATGTAGTATGCAATCCACGGCTGCGCATGACACATTTCCAATGAGATTTTTTACCAACATCTGGTGAAAAGCATTTGTGTGACCCTAGATAACAGAGCATTTGTGTGTGACCCTAGATAATAGAGCATTTGTGTGTGACCCTAGATAACAGAGCATTAGTGTGTGACCCTAGATAACAGAGCATTTGTGTGTGACCCTAGATAACAGAGCATTTGTGTGTGACCCTAGATAACAGAGCATTTGTGTGTGACCCTAGACACTTGTTTGAAAAAACCTATCAGCAAGGTTATCGCTTTCTCCCAAATACCAAAGTGCATCAGTAACTGACTTCATAAAAGTATGCCCAGTCAGTAGATTAGGAAAGGTAAAATTAAACTAGTATTTGTGAATACCTGCTGGCAGTAAATATATGCAGATATTGAGAGTGCAGTAGATGTAAAGGCTGAATCTTCCAAACAATGAAACTAATAATGGTAAATAAGGTTATAACTGGATAGACACTTCCAATTTATTAAACATCTCTTGAGTACTTTGTGTGTTGGTTTGTTAAGTATATTGTGTTTGTATATTTGTAAGTAGTTATAGTCTAATACACTGCAAAGAAGGGTTCACAAGTTACAAGTAACATTAGACTTGTTTTATCCTACTGTTGGGCCTGCGTTCATCACTGCTTTTGTAGACGACATAGCAGCAGTCTACATCAGAAAGATGAGTCACTCTCAAGAGATGTTTAATTGGATTTTTTTTTCCATTTTTTTCTTTCTTCAGATATGCATAAGACAACAGCGACTCAATGGCTCTCACATGGAAAGGACAGCGCTGATTAAATTTGGAACGAACTTTATGCAACTTTTAAGGTATGCTTGACCATAGTGATGGCTGCAGGGCAGACAGCAAAATTATGTATTGAATATAAAAGCTGCCTCAGTTAGAGATGCAGTTGCATAACGTATGATTAATGCCAATAAAAAATGCATAAAAAAGAAATGAAAGTGAAGTAAAGGTCTGTGAAGTGATGCTTTTATACATGAAGATGAGTAATGTGGGATAAAATCGCTCATAGATTCGGAAGGGAAAGACATCGCAGATACGTTATGCTACCATATGGCAGGGAAATATGATGTATGCGTAAATCATATATATATATGAATATATTTTACTGTTTGCTAAGAACCACATATTTTCTTGTGTATTTCATGAAGGACAGCTTTTCAAGTCACTATATTGACTGCACACAAACATACTATGTAATTTACTCAGGTTTCACTTGTATCTCTGTATTTGCATTTCTCTTTACATTTGTAAATTTGTTATCAGTTTTGATTCCTTGCTGAAGGCAAAAGGAAATCACATGTGCTGGTGATGATGTGTGTGTATTGGTATATTCCCTAAAGGTCCAGCCCCTACCTGTGAAAGGAAATGTAGAATTTTTCTCCCCTCCACATTTCAAATCCTGTGTATGCCACTGGTATGTGTGTATGTGTGTGATGCCTTTACTAGTTAACAATGTCACTCAAAAAAGTACATTGTATTTTCAACATCAAAGTTGGGGTGTGAAATGGTGTGAATGATGCTAAGTGCAAAGAAGAAGCCTGTTGTTTTCCATAGAAGTCAGAGAACAACAGGTTTAAGTCTGAAAACCTTGATAACAGAATAACTATAAGAAAAAGTACATGATGCTTCAACTTCATACTTGTTACGTGAAACCACCTTTCATAGTGAGTAGCAGCGCCTCATTCAAAGATCAAAGGTCATTGGAGGTCAACAGACACCAGTCTGCAAGCCTTGTGAAAAGATTACTTGAGGTGCAAAGCTTGGATGAATTTGGCATGTTGATTCACCTTAGGGTAGTTCAAGAACCCTAATGTTTGTTTTAGAGGTCAAAGGTAATAAGAGTTCACTAAAGATCAAGAGTCTGAAAATCTTTATAAACACACTAAAACTTGGCACCCTTGTAAATAAAATGTCTTAAAGGAGTGAAATGTCTACAGGTGTGATATCACATGACCAGTTTTGAAACTTTAATACCCAATACTTTTAGCAGTATAACCATTGTCCAAAAGCTGTGTTAATCTTATTCAGCATTTCTTATAAGGCAAGTATTAAACCACTATAAGGGTTGTCACTTTGGTTTCTTTCACACAGTGAGTGGACTGAAACCTTTGCATACGATTTCAAAGATGAACGGATGATGAAGCATTTGCGAGAAATTACACAAAAGTTGAGCACTTTGGAACCTACCCTGAAGAAAACTGCTGGTCAGATTATACAGGGTCTTTTCAGAAAGGTATTTTGTTAGTTCTTATTGTGGAAAGTTTGTGGCAAGTGTACGGATGAAGCATTTTATTGCTTCATATGCCACATTGTTATGTATCATAAGTCCATTATATTATTTATTTGAGCTTGTCTGTTTTCATGCTTGTTATGTTATGCATTTTCAAACCCTGATCACATATTGACTAATACGAGTGAACAGCTTCACTTACTTCTTTAGTGGAACATTATGTTCAGGCTAGGTTGATTTACCATAAAACCAATCATTAAAGGAGACCAACCATGGTCATTAAACCTGCATTACAATTATGCTGTTGAGGAACAACAACCCCCTAAACAACCTACAGTAGTAGAATATAGCAGGGATTCATCTTCACACATAAGACTTGAACAAGTCCAATAAATTCACTATGCAGGAAGTGTTTTAGTGCTATAGTTCAAGATAACGATCAGAAAAGTCAACAACAAGCCTTCATTACTTGTACAAAATAACCAGTGGGAAAGTTGAAGCGGTCTGGTTTAGTTCACTGTTAACCAGTGAACCAGAGCACTATGGCTATTGAATCGACCCCTCAAAATTGTGTTTGATACCACAGATATGTAATTAGCATAAATGAGATACTGCACAAAATTCCCCTATCAGCCATTCACTTTATTATTCTTTATCATTGATGCACAACTTTAGTTTGCTTGGTTACCTCACTGTAATACCATAATACAAATCTTTTCTGTGTGAAGGCCAATAAAATTGTTCTGTTTCAATAAAGTGATATTAATTTCTTTTGCAGTTGGGAACTTTGGAAAAGTATGAAGATGTCCTAGTTCGGGTCAACATGGCTGCATCAGAGAGAATGCATGCTCTGAGAGCAAATCCAGCTTCCTTTCAAGTTAACATCATGGACATCTGCCCTGAACCTCATGTACTTGCACAGCAGCTCACCCACATTGAACTGGTAAGAAAAATCCACACAGCCGACTATTAATAATGGAGTAGGGATAAATCAAATCGTGCAGCTAGACTAGTCTTGGGGTGTTGGCTTTGGGGATGTGCATGTTACAGATATTTTTATGAATTGAAGTGGCTAAATGTCCGTCAATGTGCATTATATTTCAGGAATATTCTAATGTATATATGTGTCCACGGCCTGGCTCCATATTACCTTACTTATAATACTATTCTACTGAGAGACAGCCATTCGTACAGAACTAGATCTAGCTGCTCTAATAATGTTTTACTTGCTCCTGTTAGATCTGGGAATGGTATAGAAGGTCCTTTACATTTTCTGGAGGCAGGTCGTGGAACAGTCTTTCCCTAAATTCGAAATGCTTGGCAAATGTTCATATTTTTAAATGCAATATGAAAACTTATATGTTTTGTTTAGATGTCTGATATTTGATTGTCTATCTTTTTGCTGTCCTTTTTGTGCTTGGATGTTTACCGTTTTTCTACTGCATTATGTTGTATATATATTTTGTATTGAGGGCTCCTCTGGAAAGCAGTGCTTCTGCACTGAGCAGGACTACCCTCATTTATGACAATAAAAAAAAATAAAGGGTCTCTGTTGAAAGGGACTAAGAAGAGTCTTTTATAAGGGTAGTGAGATGACTTAGCATTACCTTGAACACTGAATATCATTACATCTACAGTAATTGAAAGAGGCAGTCATTTTCTTCAGATAAGTTGTGCATTTCCAAATTTTTGTTTCACATTTCAGGAGAGGTTGACAAACATTGGCCCAGAGGAATTTGTGCAATCATTCATCAAGGAATCAACATCGGACAGTAAGAATGTGAGTACTCATATTTTTTAATATCCCAAGAAGTAAAGTTCTTGAGAGACATTCACAGGTTTACAGTAAATCAGCCATTCCCAGACACATGGAGATCTGAGTCAAGAAAGATTGAAGTGAAAGGCCTTGAAGAATTTCATTCTCCAGTTTCCATGTTAGGATGGGTTCCACACGTTTTAATGTGCTCTATTTAAAATGTGTTGTATTGTTTCCTGTGAACTCCAGAATGTTCATTGATGTTCATGAAGTAGACCAATAGCACTCATAGTAGTGGAAAGTCATAAGAAATATTCCATTTGAACAGAAAAAGATAATTTTTTTATTCCAAATATTGTCTTCCTGATTTGCAGCAAAAATTCCAAGACATCAAAAGGACAAGAAATTTAGAGGCTTATGTGGAATGGTTCAACAGGCTGAGTTACTTAGTAGCTACAGAGGTCTGTATGCACATTAAGAAGAAACATCGGGCCAAACTCATTGAATACTTCATAGACGTAGCTCGAGAATGTTTCAACATTGGCAATTTCAACTCACTGATGGCGATAATGTGTAAGTGTATATTTTGCCATGTAATCCTAATATGTGGCCCATAGTGCAGTACAGTTTAGAGATTTATTTCTTCCCTTTTTGTCAACCGCAAAAGTATATCCTCGATTCTCAGGAAATGTGTAATGTAAACAAGAATGTTAACTTGTTTACAAGTTCAGCCAAAATTGACTATGACTTCTATAGTGACACACATTGTTTTTGCAAAAAAAATATGATTACGCTAACAGTTTTGGATTTCGAAAATGCAGACTTCAGTTAAACGAGAAAGACCAAAGCAGAAATCTGTTTGGCAAGGGTTAAGCCAGCATACGTTGGGTGGCATGTTTGCAATGCATCAATTTCTCAATAGTCCATATCAGCTAACATTAATGCTGTCCTTGTGTATTTACTATCTGTGTCTCACCCACTGTATCCTCAGGGAACCTATGTATGGGCATTTATGATATTATTGACTCAATGTATTCCTTACATTATTATGATTATTTGTTTGTATTTATTTTATTTTTCCTTATTTCTTTTGTACATTTCCCATGAAATACAACACAAACTACCCCAAGGGTGTGTTGATCTGGTTTCAAAATAGACACATGGTTGTGAATTCAGTGATCCAGTGAAAGCCTCAAGTTTTGAATCAATTATTAAATGCACGGTCTGTAAAAGTACACACTTCTGCTATTTTAGGTGTGATACCAACAGGGACTTTTTTACCTGCTGTTATGAAACTATGCTTCTTCCTACCCCCTTTAGACTTGATTCATAGGATTTATCATAGTGATTATTTGTGGGTATCTGTTTGTCATGTAGTTCAAGTATAGTGAGCTTATAATGTCAAATATTCATCATCTGACAACTATTAAATCAGAAGAGTGTATTTTCCTGTCTTTATTCATTTTGTGGGGTTTAGGTAAACATAAAAGTACTCTGCACTATAGTTCATGTATTGAGGAAAGTACCACTGACCTGTAGTATTCACAACTACTATTCCATTGCTACTGGGACAATGCACATTCCTGTTAGAGTGTTACTGTGCTCGATGACCACAGCCGTCAAAATCATCACTCTCTATGCTTCTTTTCACAGCTGGCTTGAACATGTGCCCAGTTGGAAGGTTAAAAAAGACTTGGGGAAAAGTGAACATGGACAAATTTGAAATATTAGAGGTAAGAGAGGGAATAAGGCATATTAATCAGACTTCATTGCTATTAGTGAATTAATTAAATGTGTCTCTTTATAGAACTGAAGATGCTGATTAGAGTGACATTGTTTTAATTTATCTACTTTCAGCACCAAATGGATCCCACAAGTAATTTCACCACGTACAGACAGTCACTGAAGGCAGGCATGCAGAGGGCCCTCACAGCTCAGGAAGGCGCTTGTGACAAGATCGTGATTCCATTCTTCAGTCTCTTAGTCAAAGATCTCTATTTCCTGAACGAAGGTTGTTCAAACAAGACTGACAATGGTCATATTAATTTCCAGGTAAATATCGGTAGCCACCACAATAAAGAAATTAATTGTAACAATCCGTGGACTTAATTTCCATTAAATGAGAACCAAAAGGCAATGTTAAAAGGGAATTACAGTAACAACTGTAACTAAATCAGTGTAAACAATTGTTTGGGTCACCAGCAGGGATACTAATTCTTAATTTTGATTTTGGACCATGAGATGAATAATGATACCTGTGTTAAGTTGTTTCATATTCCTTTATCATTGACATCTACAGGTAAGTGAATAACTTACCAATTGTAGATTGTAATATTGGTCTACCAATGGTAGGTTGGTATGATTGGTTAATATGCAACTAATAGTTGAGTGTAATGCTCAGAGAAGCATTGAGAAATGAAAGTACATCACTGAAGCAAAATGCCTTTCATAATTCTTCACACTGGTTTCCTTTTTTCCAAACTTAGAAATTTTGGCAGCTTGCTAAGCAAGTAACGGATTTCATGACTTGGAAAACTGTGGATTGCCCGTACCCAAGAGAGAGGCAGACCTTGAATTATCTCCTAACAGCACCAGTATTCTCAGAAAATTGTAAGTAGAAGTATCCATGATTGTGTAATTAGTGTGTTAATGTATTTATGAGCATTTAGAGCTAACATTCTCTAAATCAGAGGTATCATAAATGAAATAAATACACTCACCTGTGATCTTGTATTCCTGATGTGTCCGACCTGTGTTATAGGCAAGCATTTAAATTGTAATAAAATAGTAAGTACGGCAAGCAGTCCTCCAATAAGAAAAGGAAATGATTCACAGTCATCCAATCTCAGTTCCGACCTGTGGTGTTAGAATATTTATTCCAAGCCGTAGTGACCAGTGGTGTCGAATAATAGTTGCAGTATTTGTACTGGTAGGACGCCTAGGCTTATAAACTCACAAACAGCTGATATGCTAGGCTACCTTAAAATTAGTAAGTGAATCACCCGAACAAATAAAGATAATAGCGCTGAAGTTCTACGCGGTAAAAATGTACTAGAATCGCTGAATGACTTCAACAGTGAATGTAAGCTACGAGTAAAGTTCCACACGTCGTGGAGATCTCAAGCCAAGTTTTTCCCAAGTAAGAGAGAGTTCCTGAGACTATTTAGCTAACAGGGCAACTAGTCACAAAGAAACTTCCAGACTTCTGGAGATGAGGGTGCAAGAAAATAAAACTTGCTACAAGCATATTTTAAGTTGTAATGCTTGGATCTATTCAACTTGTATTTATTACACCAATTAAGTATACAACTTATCCTTTATTTCAGCATACAGTGGTATTAAATGCACTTATCCTAAGTGATGCTAAAGAAATGAATTCCTATTCTGACATTGCTTAGATCTCCAGAGACCATCCTTTCAAGAACAACCAATTGTCTGTTAGTAATTAACTGTCCTTACACCTTACGCTAACTCTTCCACCTTAATTCATGGTTGTGCTAATTATTTTATTAACATTTGAACATATTCATTATTACTGCAGGACTTAATTTAGAAATTGCTGTTATTTTGTTTTTTAGCCCTACATCTGGCATCCTTTGAGAGTGAAAATCCAGAGTCTGATTTGGAGAGGGAGCAGTACAAGAGTTTAAAGTGAGTATCTGGCATTAATTCACCAATGTTGTTAGTAACTAAAATGACACCACAATGAATTTCAATAGTGCAACTAGGTATGTTTCATTTCACATAGTGAAGAAACTATTGAACAATGCTGATTTGCTTTTGCATATTATTAATATACTGCGATAAAGTATTTGGATCACAAATTGAAAACAATCATGATTAAAGCATACAGTTAACTTTAATTGATGGTAACAACCAGGGTGTCTAAGATTGATCATTTGCAATCTAAATAGATTGCAGAATAAAAGCAAACAGCTGCTTCAACCACATCCTCCTTCTGTGCTAGTTGAAAGTATCAAGATTTCTGCCAGGCTTCTCCTATGGCAACTAGAAGCGTGTAAATCTATGCATTTCTACCACTTGTGGATGGATGTATATACGTGTGCATATGTTTTGTATTCTGAGGACTTAAATATATGAATTCCATATCCTCAGACATCAATGAAAAGAATTACCATGAGGTTATGGGGTGTACTGTTAAGGTTAGGGTTTCTGGATGTGAACAATGGCAGAAACAATTGGTTCCTCAGTCTGAATGTAATGTGTGTTATAGGACGCCTTAGCTTGTTAACATTGTTACTCAAAATATAGTGTGGATGAACTCCACACTTGGTACGTGGATCAACCTTAGTGAGTTCAACAACAATAATTTAGTGCGGAGGTCAAAGTCTGAAAGCCTTGGAAACACTGTAACGGAAAATTAAAGGTAGTATGATCTAGAATTAGAAAGAACATATGAGGGATGGGTTTCAACTAACAATGTGGAATATGTTTGTCTTCCATGAAAGTGTCATATTATTTGCCATCGGCATATCCCTATAACAATAGTGTAACTATAATAGTTTAACTATAAAGTTTAACTATAACTATAAAGTTTTGTTATCTTCCATCAGACTGCAGTGTGAAGAAGTCAACAAGTAAGAGGCGAATAGGTGCTAAACAAACTGATCGAAGATCAACAGTCTCTGATTGGAGGAAAGAAGCTATGAATGTACTCACTTGGGAGGGAAACAGTTTGGCAACGGAGTCACCAAGCGAGAGAGAGAGAGTTATGCAATGATCTCAGCCCAAGTGAAGAAGTTACCATGGTTACCACAGTTGAGCACATGTCAGTGTAGCAAAGGACTTTTTGTATGAAATATTTCAGCGTAGAAGGAACAAGTATCTGTAGTATTCAAGGTGTGCTTGCACATTTTTTTTTCTATTTATTACTGCACTGTTTATGACTGAACTTTAAGCAAGTTGTCAAGAGATAGCAAATGGCTTCAGCTTTATATTAGTTTGTACAATAAATACAGGCAGCAACATGTAGCAGCAATCTTAGATGAGAGCTAAATGTAGGATGTTTTGATGATTTAACACAGGGGCACTAAAAGCAAACTATGTAGCAGAATCAAAGATTAAATAATATATCAAGTCTGATTCTCAGACTAATCATTTTTTTAGCAAATTCTTATAAAATCAAAAAAGTTTATATGAAACAGTACAACAAACTGCCATCAACTAAGACCTGCTTGAACTATTTCCATTTATGAAAATTTTTGTGTGATGTAAAACCAAGTTTGCAAGGATTCTTAAGCATGACAGCCCACTGCCAGAAACATTTTTCTATATGGTGCTTTTGTAGTTTTTTCTCATCAAATGAAGATATACGACTAATGGATGTTGTCAATTGATCATGTTTATTTACCATGTTCCAGTGCAACCAAAGTAAATTGTATTGTAACAGGTTCATGAAAATGATACTTCCCAGTTATACAAATGTACATATTGTAAAAAGCAAAGTAATAAAAGTCATAGATCACATCTGTCTTCTTGATTTTATTGTCTCATACTCTTTTTATTTAACAGTCCATATATTCTCAGACTTTTGTTTAAAGACAAATTTTGTTATGTACTCCTGTTACCAGAACGAAGAATTCAACCCCATTGACACAAGTTGTGTTGTAATTTAGAAGAAATTATGAGACCCATATGTAAAGGCATCCCAGATCACCAGCTCTGTGTAACATTAACTAACAATTCTTCTTATGATCAAGCCAATCTTCAGCTAAAAAAAACAACAAACCATCAGATGGTTTCTGAGTGTTAGCTTGTTCATCACCTCCCCCCACAATTACCTTGGCAGGTACCATCATAAATATGCACACCTTGTCTCAACAGAAAATATATCAATAAATAAGTGTTCCAACATGACACACAGTTTCCTGAACTGAATCAGCACTCTGTGTGCTCTAAATAAAGGTTTGCAGCTATTGAGAAGATGCTCACTTCAACCTCGGCCGCGTTTCAACAGTCATTAGTTCTTCAATCATTCCAATTTTCAGCTGTATAAAGTTAGTATGGAATAGCCAGAATTGTCAAAGATTGTTCAGCTCTTATTATTTGCCATTTCTCGAGCCATGCCACCTAAACATGCTGGTGATTGTGAAACAGAACTGTTCTGTGACCACTGAGATGGAGTCTTAGCCTGCAAGAAGAACAAAGATGACTTGACATTAGCTTGGCTCCTGTACAGGAAGGATATCATGTGGTAACCATGCCAGCCAGCATAAACAGTGGCTGAAATCATAACATTAATGTACTGGCATCATGTATACAGGCCAAGGTATCGTATACAGACTAGCAAATTGGCCCACCATCTTGATTTCATAATAAACCACAGAGCCTAGATGGTTTGTGTATCTTGATAAAAGAACAATGTTGCTCAGGTTCATAATTTGATAAAGCTGATTTAAGTTTGTCCAAGAATTAAGTCAATCATAATATTCCCTGTTGCAAACATAAGTAGACAATTAAGTCACTGGTTGATAAGTATTTATTTCACACATACAGAAAAAAAAAGCTGCAAGACATTTTCTGATTCCTTGAAAAGAATAAGAATCTATGCTATAGGCACGTACGTGTGTAACCTTGTAAACATGATGACTCAAAATAACATGGTGGATGAACTTTATGAAGATATATCGAGTCCAAGAACTATTGAAACTGGTGGAGGTCAAAAGTAAAAAACAATGTCAACACAACAGCAAAAGTAAAGCTAGGGTGAACTTCATATTTTTAATGTAGATCCCCTTTGGTGAGTACAAAATCCTATTGTTTTCTTGAGGTCAAGGGTCATTTAAGGTCCAGACAAGTCGGAGTCTCAATGCCTAATGTGAAAGCCAAGAGATATTTTGCCACATTTCATAAGAAAAGATTCTTATAATAATAGCTTTACATACTGAGATATCCTGTTTATACAAAGCTTTGAGGCTGATCTCTGTTGGCCGCAAATAACCTCTGAACTGCACAGAAAACGAGATGCTTCTTATACTGGATAAACTTGATCCCCAAATCAGTAATGATGTTGATCTAAGCTTTAAAGTTATGTTTATCAAACTTTCTGTTGACATCAAATGACCTTTGACATCTACCAGCAAGTATGAAGTTCATTCAACCTTCACCTATTACAAACTTTACAGAATTTGATCAATGGTGGCCTAACAATATCCCTTAACGGTAGAATTTTCCTGAGGATGAGGTGATTTGTTTTACAAATGATGTCTGAGGTCTTTGACTTCCTCTGTTAAGTCAAGGAATGAGAAGTGAATTTAATATGGTATAGAATATTATGACTCTCTTCGGAACAGTTGAGATCATACCACAGTAAAGTGTAATCGGAAAATTATTTATTTACTAGAATATCAAACAATGTAGCAAAGAACACCATGTCTTTCACTAAATAGTAGGCAATATATTGCTATACACATATGCAGAAGCCAGCCAATAAACTTTTAATAAAACAGTTGCTAAACGTTAAGAATACATTAATCTTACAGATGCTTGTTTTTGTGAAGCCAGAACTGAAATTCATCATAGTGATCGCAATTATGAAAACTTCAGAGGAAATGTTCATACTTTCCACAAAAGTTACTTTTGTACTCAACGGTATTAAAATACATTCTGTGGTGCAGTGGGGTGACTACTTGCTGCCGTTGTTATTGGTTGGAACTCTGATTACCATTGTTTACAGTTCATAGCACTAGCACAATAGGAATAGTAGTTTAGATTGAAACAAAATACCAATCCAGCACAGTGCAAGTAGTTTTAGTACAGTATCCTTGGTTACATATACTAGGTGCATGTTGAGAATATAATGATTAAGTGAGCCAGCTGTATGCATGACAGAGAATACTGTACCTACTACAGGCCAGACTAGTAAATATATAGCTAATACTAGGCATACTTTATCAAGAGAACTGGGTACAGTACCTACTACGACATTGTGCAGAACTGATAGTCTAATGAGAACAGCACAGTGCACAGAAAAGATACAGTATACAAATATAATAAATACTGATACTTTTGAGGATTAACTAGTTTAATGTCTTGCTTTCATATGAACCAGAAAGCCACCTTACTTTGCGATTCCTTCCCAAGTTTTACGTGAAAACATTTAATATAACACTGCTCATGACATGTCAGCTTTTGATCTCAAATGACGTTGATCATGACCTCAGACTTTAACTAAAGAGTTCTGATTACTCCAGTGAATATAAATGATCTACAGCATGCAATGTTTTTTTACCAGTGACCACTCAAGACATGCCATTCAGAATTTGAATAAACCATAAACCAGGACACGAACACAGGTGGGAGATAGGGGGTGGCGGAGGATCTAGGGGTCAGACCAAAGTTCAGGGTGGGGGAACTTGCCACTTATGGTGGCACAACACGTGCATGAATTTCGTATCTTTGAAATTGATTGAGGCCATATCTCTCTGTCCCCCAACCTCAGTGTTGAGGGCCCTGATAAAACCATTCAACACCACCTACCTGGATGGAAAGAGCATGTACACCTCCTGCAAGCTCATCCTTCAGGACATCATTCACCATACGATGTCGTTTAATGAGACTTAGATTCTCAAAGTTCATCGACACTACCACTACCTTGAAGTGACTTTCTGAACCTTTTGGCACGTTATGCATGTTACTCTCGTTTATCACTTCCAAGTGTGTTGGCTGTGGTATAAAAAATGATAAAATGGTATTAAAGAGCTGTGTCCTATGCTCAATGAACATTTGCGTCTTGCAACTATAATATAATTCCTAGGTGGGAACTGTTTATAAAGTAAGGCCTTTGTAATATTGCATCAAAAACTTTTCAGTCTCTGACTTCATATGATCTTTGACATCCATCAAATACAGCTAAGCTAACACTAGTATCAAAGTATTCTTTATGGTGTATGGATGTAAGAGCAGGCCCTCTTTTGCAAGCCAGATGGGTCGTTTGTTATGTAGAGTACAATGAACTAACAAGACAAGTATCAACAGGACTCCTGCAATGATTCACTTTGTACGATCATGTGAATCATGACACTATACTGTATTGAAGTCAGAAATGAACAATCTACAAAAAAAAAAAAATCAAATGATTTGTTGAATGCCTGAAGTTTTTTTTAAAACAGAAACTCTTACTATTTATCACAAAACATTAATTACATAAAAAGCACCTTACTATGTGTTTGCTACTACACCAAAACATTTCAGGATACAGAAACAAACATAAATATCTTCAATTAAAGGCAGCCACCATGAAAATGTCAGCTATCTAGCATTTCGTCTTTGCTGTACAAAGGCATTTATAAAGTTTGATCAAAACCAAACCAATCATCCACCAGAAATGATATTCAATGCTTTAGTTTAAGCGTGCAGCTTGTTTTCAAATCTTAACTGCTGCTGGACTAGTTTGAGTACTGCAAGTGTACATTACCTTCAGAGACTCTTGTAGTTTTGTCTGGATAGATACTTCCACAGGACCAGCATCAGAGGTCATCCTGGAAGCAAAGCTCCTGTAAATGGCTACACCACTCTGCCTTATTAGCCAAGTCTGCGAGAAAAGTTTAATAGGTGATCCCACTACAGGAGAGCAGAACAAATAAGAGAAAGAAAATAAGAGCCAATCACCAGATGAGTTATTGCTGCGCACAACTTACTTCTTTGAACTTGAGCATCAGCCATGTTGTAGCTCAATTGAGTTGTTAAGTGTTGTACCAGGGGGTTCCCTGGAAAAGTTTGCTATTACTGCTGCTAGGATTTTTGCAAAGATTTTCACTCAACACCAGTTGTGATTGGAAGATAGATGCTCTTTCAACCTAGATTTTTCATTGCGTAAAAGATCGCTTTGATTTAGGTAGTGTAATGAGTAATAGCGATATTGTTCCCGCACCAATCTGCAGCTAAAATACAAGATAAATCATTGGGAAAATGAATGAATCGCGCTAAGATTTGTGGTTCAAAGTAGCAGTGAGGTACTGTATAGGCTTAGGTCTCGCGCACACCTACTGTATAGTATATGCCTAGTAATAGAGGAGCCCTAATGTAACAGAAGCCAAGCTATCTTCGTAGGTATTTTTGCAGATGTATTATTTTTGCTTGTTTGAGACACAACAGCAGACGAGGCTACTTATGATTCTCCGACATGTTTTACTTTGTTCATCACTTACTTTGGGTGGAAAAAGGTTTAAATTTCATACTACAAAGAAACATAACTTTCAATGTGCAATTACACAGCACTATGTATCTGCCTAACCTTTGTTCATAGAAATTATTGATGTTGTAGAAATTTACTATGGAGACTTGAACAGCAATTACGGTGGCAAGTGAATTTTGCATTTTGGCGAACGTAGAGTTCCAGTCACGGTGGCCAAATAGTGAGTAATTTAAAAAAAAATTTGTTGAGGCCTGAAAACCTTTAAAACATGATTTTCCATGGTAAAAATCATGGATACTTTTCACACAAGGTATATGAATTTGCCATATTGAGTACAAGAATCCTATTGCTTGTGAGGTCAAATCTCAGTTGAGGTCACCAGAGGTCAAACTCTGACAAGCCTTTTACATGATATCTAACGATGGGAATCGTGGATACTTCTCATACTTGGTGTGTGGATGCATCACATTGAGTACAAGACCCCTATTATTTTTGGTGGAGGTGTGTAATGCCACATACAGTAGACTTACCTGTGTTTACTATGCCATAGTGTAATTGTACATCAAAATAGTGGTTCAGGACGTTTATATTGTATGAGCTATTTCTGGTGAACATGCAGAAGTCTAGTGCAATGAAGTCATCGAAACCCCAATGCGTTTTGTATTCTGGTTAAAGCTTTACTTTTGGAGGTTCTGTTTGTTAGTTTTTCATAACTTGATCTTTGGTCTTCTCAAATGACTTTGATCTCTCCAAAACATCAAAGTTCTGGTTATCAATAGGTCAAATCCACTTGATCTTCTCAAATGACCTTCGATCTCTTCAAAACAACAAAGTTCTGGTTATCAATAAGTCAAATCCACATGCCAAGTAGGGAGTTCTCCCAAGCTTTGCTTCTGAAGTCACTTTTCTTGCACATCTTTCACACATCTTCATCACCTGTAGGAAAGACATCAGTGATCTTACACAAAGATCTCATAATCCAAATACCAGAGTGGCTTTAACAGACAGATACTTTCTGTAATGTGCAACCTACATCTACTAATGTGAATACATATTTATAAGGGGATCTATAATGGAACAGTAATACTCACTATGAACTGTACTTCATGTCTTCTGCCAATGTCTCATCATACAACACCAGTGTTGTCAAATAAACTTGCAGTTCCTGCAAAGCATGAAAGCAGCATGGCATTCTCATCAATTTGGAAGGACTTGAAGGATATGTCAGAAAAAGAAATCATGTTCTACATAAGACAATGACTATTTAGTCTGCACACCAGATTTCTTTCTAATCTATTTTGGTTTATAATTAAAAAATATATTAACTTTATTATATATTTAAAGTTTGATGCCGTTATTAAATTAGAAATTAATCTTGAATTTTATTATTGCATAGGAATATCAAAGTAGGAATTCCTAGCCATGAAAGTATTTAAATCCCTGGAACTGAAATATATTACCGAATCACAAAACTGTGTGTAATTTTTGAGGATGAAGTCACAGAAGTGTTTTTAATTTGTCTTGTTGTTTAGACAGTACATTTTGCCCAAAGTGAATATACAAAAATTGCCACACTAAATCCTGGTAGTCTATTAAATGGCAATAAAGATCTCACATTATTAGCTACATTATTGTCTGACTGAATCACGTTAGGCCTATATCACTAATTTTCAGTCATTTTGATGATTGGTATTTGAATTTTCCTGATAACTATCTGATAGATATTTTGTCCACTACAACAATGCACCAGAAAACCTTTCAAATTACTGGGTATGAGGTTGAGATTTCAAGTTATTTGCTAGAATCAAGAAATGTCAGAAAATTCTTTCAGCCAACTTCATGGTATATTGTTAGGTGTTGTTAGGCAGGCTAACTAATTACGGAGGCTCAACAAAAAACTATACATAAGTATATTTCTTCCTGATCCACTGAGATTGTGACAAAAAAAGAATTTGAAGATAAGTGCTATAGTGATCTTGCATTACCTATCCTGCTAAGTATGGTGGTGTCACTTAAATTTGTGTTGATAGACAATGTAGTGGTTGCGCTCGTAAGTCAAATTTTAATCTATAAAGCCTTAACAGAAACAGCCAAAATTGACATGTGTTGCGCAAAAATAAAACATCAATGTTTGTATTTTTTGTGGATTATTCAGTACAGTTAACTTCAACACACATGTGCAAAGTTAGTGAAATATTTCTGTGCTCCAAGCAGTTTGACCCTCGACCAGTGCAATTATATTTCTTTTTATTTATGAAGCAATTTGGGAATCTAGTTGAATGGGGAGCTAGCGGTGAGTCATGCCACACAAATGACAATGATGAAGAGTCGTACTTGATTTATCCAATTTATTCAAACAAAACAAACAGACAAACAGCCTCTGCAATGAGAAGAAAAAATTAAAAACTAAACAGTTGTCCAGGTAAGCCATGTAAACATTTAACCCAACAACCTACCATTGGTGGGAAACTCCTCAATTGAATGAAAATAATTAAACAGTCTGGTAAAACCATCGATAGTTAAAATAAAGTCCAAGTACTGCCAATGACATGGGTTTGCGGATTCGCAGTGGCGGTGATATCAATGCGCCTTTAATGTGTTTAGTGTATTGATATCTAGATTAAAACATTTTATTATTCAATAGCGTCACCATATTAATCAGAGTATATGATTTAGCCAATAAGAGTACTACTGTCGGTGAATGGACACAGAGACAGGATGGCTGAATAGAAAGAGACTGAATCAAAGTGTTGTTTGATATTTCTTGTGAATCCTAGTTAATTCCATAACATCCAACGCCAACAGATGTTGCAGTTTGTGTCTCTCTTGAAAAAGTGAACTAAGTCCAAAGTAATGTCAATGTTGTAGCTTCACGGATTCGCAGTCGCGGAGAAATCAATGTATCAATTATCATTAGTGTGTGTCACTCTTCCAAAAGTTTATGTCAATGTTGTGGCTTCGTGGATCCATAGTAAAATGAATACCCCTTTAGTGTATTTCTCTCTTTTAGAATCACCTCAACCTCTCTGTTGTGGCTACATTGATTTGCAGTTGGGGTTTAAGCAATGAAACATTCGGGTGTCTAAACTAAGTGCAAGATAATGTCAATATTGTGGCTTTGTGGAATTAAAGACCAAATATGGAGGCAATTTTTTTTCTTGAGATTTTCCATTAATTTAGGAGTTTACATACCCATAATCAACATGTGTAAAAAATAATCTTCGAAAACCTACTATAACCCATCAAAAACGACCACGAAAATGGACATTTTGGGTAGTCACGTGACATGAACCTCTGGAATGTCTGAAAACAGAGATTGACCCAAAGGAGCCTCTGGTCACTGTGTGACGTCATTGTTTGTATACCGCGAAAATCAAACGCTGATATAGGCACTTTTTGTACACAGATAGCGAACAATTGTACTGTTTTTGATTTCCAATTTCGAGCGTTTGAAAAGCTGTTAGCTTAAAACAAGAACACATGAAGGTTAACAACAAGTTTTAAGACAATTATAAGCAGAAATTTTAGTTAAATTGCTTATTTTCTTAGCAAAATTTCCACTCAAATAGAGGCATCTTTTACATAGCGTAGCGTCAATAGGTCCGTACGGTACAATATACTTACATAGTACTTACTCGTTTTAATATCCAAAAGTATACAAACACAGAAAAAGTATCCTGTCAATAAACAAATTTAGCAGTGAATATCCTAATCCACGTTTCTTGTTCAATCCTGGGCGAAAATCTACCGTGAGTCTGTGTAATTCCATAGAGTTAGGTCTAGTTGAAACAGGCCTTGCCCAGTACTAACATCCCACAATCACAAGACAGTCACTAACGAAATAAAACGTCCGATCGCTACATACTACCGTTTTTATTCAACTCCTTGGACCATGCAGATGTCGGAATAAACAGAACGGACAATATTACACATGTATCAGGAACTCACGATACTGGAATACAACAAATGAAATAGATAAATCCTAACATGGCTATTTACACATGCTGTGAGCCAACGCCGGCGAGAGTTGTAACTAACTACCGTACATGTACTAACAATGCTATACCCTTGGCACGGTATATACGGTCATCTCTTACAGTAAATATATTACTGTCAATTGCGTGATATAATGTTACATGTAAGGACGTCCAGGGCGTGTTTACGGTCAATTTCACATTAGCTATGTCCGACCATGGTCCGACACAGCTATCGACAGTACATAATTTTCACAGAATGAGACATTTGCAGCATACACAGAAGCAGGGTCATGCATGTGGACTCATGGGCATGAGATACTCCGGGTGCTGAAAAATCTTTCCGCGTGGATCTCAAAAAATTGATCCAAAGTCTGCGGCGTTTTACGTCGGTTCTTTTACTCGGAAATCTAAAAAAGCTGATGCTTTTGTTGGATGAGGTTTAACTGCAACCTCCAACAACACAGAATTGTGACATTTTGAGGAAAAAGGAGTAATATCGTTGATGTTTTTGGCAGCTCAAGTATACGACTTTACACACTAAAAGTATAGTTGTGAGTGAGGTATACAAACGTTGACGTCACATGGTCACCTGATGTCTTAGGAATGTTTCAGGAATGTCTGAAATAGAAGCTGACTTTTCGTCCCATTTTTCACTTATTTAACGTCCGAAATTGGTAAAGTTAATTACAGCAATGTGATTGGAGTCAGTTAAGGATTACATACATGAAAAATGGTGGGATTTTATGTTCATCGAAATGTCTCCATAGTTGGTCTTTAAAGTCAGGGTCGATTCAATGCGTCATTATTGTGTGAAGTTCCATATTATTGTCAACGTCAATTGGCCTATAGACTGTAGACTATCCAGGGACCACTACAACGAAGCTGGCATCAAACCTTAAGTGGAAAAACATGGTTGAGCACTGGGTAATCTGCACTGCAGTTAGGCCTAACAATATGGTTAACTTAGCCTGGCCCTGTTGTTTTAGTAACTACTGTAAGTTAAAGTAACAAAAAAGGTTGTAGGATCGATCGAAGTTAATTTAAAATATTATACAATTTCAACCACCCCTCGTTAGCGTGTATAGGGTTGCTTTTGGGAATCAAAAAGTTAGGCCAACTTAGCCTTAGTCTAGCGCAAAACGCTATGCAGACCTTAGTTAGGCCTTGCCTTAGGCCTAGGTCCTAACAAGTCTGTTCCGTAGCCTATCATAAACAGACCTGGATAAGAGCTTGCAATATTTATTCTTGGTACTTTAAATGGTCTTTTAACATCAAACTTTGTTTTTTTTTCTAGCCAAATGGTACTAAATGCCCACAAAGAAAAATTTTACCTTTAAGTTTTGAAAAGGATAACACAGCTCTGTAGTCTGGGTTATCGTCAGCCATTTGGCAGAAACGTCAGATACAAAAATGGCTACCATAAATCATGGTCGGCAAAAGTGTGTTTCGTCTATGCGAGTATGGCAAGCCATATTGGACAAATACCTCATAATATATCATCGTATTAATACGAATATATACGCGTACTTAATAAGACAATAGCTGGCATGTCTCATAGCTTTCACACACGCGTTTTGAGAGTTATCACATTGTCTCGTCAGTGCAATAAATGAGAGATTTTAAAGTTAGTCTCTATTGCCTTACACCTAGGCCAAACGTACTTGATCTAGAAAACAACATGATTTAATGGGTATATATATTCGAATTAATGCATCATGCATGTATATATTCGAATTAATATGTATTCAAATATATCCTCATATGTATTCGAATTAATACGTATTTATATTCGGATTAATACGCGGATATACTTAAAGGTGTGAAGACTCGCGCAAAAAGAAACGTCTTATGCCAGTAATCTGACCTAGTTTCGAATGAGGTGTAACAGAAGTGTAAGACACCACCATCGATCCAAGAAAATACTCACACAGCTTGCTACCATCGGTAATTAGACACTAGTCAGTGTACAGTCAGTACATACAGCTGCGGTCAATTCCCACAGCACAGTGTACAATGGACATCTCAGGATAACAAGGTAGCACGTTTCATTACTGTACTTTCTGCATTTTGTAGCGACACGAACAAACCGTCACTGGCAAGCAACCGAAAATTAACTTTTTCAAATGGTCGCACATGGTTTGGGCGAGTCTTCAATGCCTTTAAGCCTTATGATTGGCTAAAAATAAATGAGCGTATTTATTCGATTTAATATGCATATATATTTAAATAAATACACGGATATATTATGCGGTGTTTGTCCCACATGGCTTGCCACATGCGAGTGCCTTGAGAGATTTGGTTAGTTACAGTTATTTCCATGGCTTTATGATGGATCACTGAAGTTGAATTTGAAGTGTTTTCAATTTGTTCCCCATTGCACATGCCACTGCCTCAGTCGGCAAGTAGTTCAAGAATTAACCACCCATCTATGACTAGTATTGATATTAAACGTTTCAGTATATCAATTGCGTCCCATGCACTCTTTAGGACATTGCTTTTTTTTATCTGCATAGGCTACATTGGTTTCAATGTCAACACTATTAACAGTCTACTTTGAAAACATGAAAGAAAGCAAAGAGAATTCGGAAAGGTTTCAGACCCTATTGACAGTATAACTTCACGGATAAACTTACACATTGACAGCTCCCAGACACAATTTTTAAACTATACGACAGAGCAAAATGTTTCTTAGCTGATTAGCGGCTTTCATAAGCCAATGAGGCTTATTCACGAGTTCCTGCTTGCAGGAGGATCTAGAATACATACACTAATTAGAGGAGTTGTTCTTCGATTGTAGTAAAGATCTGTCATGGGTTTGTGTCTCCTTTAAAGCGGTTTACTATTTGAGAAATATAAAATATCTGGAGACCCTGCAGCTTTGAGAGCTTCAGGCTCATGGATGCTTACTGAGAATAAATTCCTTTTATAAAATGTACTTTTAATGCTTCAAAGTAGCTTCAAGAGAAATATGCTAACTGAGATGCTGAATCTTCAGGCCTTGCCTTTAAATTTAGCCTATATTAAATCACATCCTAATTCACACATAATAGACCAAATCTACTCTGAGGTTTTGCAAGTAACACAATTTGCAGAAGTAACTTGAATACAAGAACTCTTTTCATAGAGGTCAATTTAGGTCACAAGAAATATGGATACTACTAATTTCAAACGCAAAGGTTGAGCTTCATGCTTTGTTTGTGGATCCAACAATCTATGTTTTTTTGAAGAGTTCAAAGGTCATTGGTCAAACCATTGGTCACCATTGGTCAAATTCTGACAACATTGTGATAGTAATAACTCCAAAGGTAAAGCTTCAATGAAATTCATACTTAGAATGTGGATGCACTTTATTAAGAACTAGTACCTTATGTACACAGTTTAAATTTAATGTTCTCATATAATATGTGGCAAGGAATCACTAAGCCTGTTGGCTTTCTCGTTATATTGACCTCTATGGTATCAAGGTTGCTAGGGATGACGATAGAGCTTCCAGAATTGCTTACTTAAACAAGAGCTACCTTCCTGTTTTAAGTTGAATCTTGGTTACCAAATAGCTACAGTTGTCTCATTTCAATGATTAATACCTTCAGATACATTTTTTTTTTCTGTTTCATTGCTCTTCACCAGGAATGTTTGGGAAACAAAACCTGTCAAAATAAACCAAAACTGATTCCATTTTGCACAGAGAATATGACATTCAAAGCTCAACATATTAACCTTCACCAATTTCAATATAGTTTTTGTACAAGGGGATCCATATACCAAGTATGAAGTTAAACCATCTTGAACTTTTGAGTTATCATGTGTACAACCATCGGCAGCACATACATATACAAACACACATCAAACCTATCACATTCATTTTGCCCTTGTCAAGGAGTAATGGTTGAATGGAGAATAAAGTAACAGGAAAATCTGACAGTGTTTTGTTTCTTATATTTGTGTGTCATAATGTCAACAGTGCCATAGCCACTCTCTATGATATGTGAACAGGCAATTGTATCATAGATAAAATAACATTTCTTCATAAAATCTACAAAAATAAAACAAAAAGGAAATAAAATACAAAGCACCATGTGTACAACTCCATTAGTTAACCCAATGTACCAAAAAACAAAATGAGAACAAAAACTGTTACATAGGTTGGATATTTGAGGTCTGATGGTTGGCATGGATACCAAACCAGACAGGCAAACCTAACAATTCCTGAGAGACTACGTAAGGATATATTCCTCTGGCCTTACAAATACAGTACTATCAGTATCAATTAGTCTTTTAGAGACTACGTAAGGATATATTCCTCTGGCCTTACAAATACAGTACTATCAGTATCAATTAGTCTTTTAGAGACTACGTAAGGATATATTCCTCTGGCCTTACAAAAACAGTACTATGAGTATCAATTAGTCTTTTAAGCAAAGCTAGAATTACAAGATCCCAAAGTACTAACAAATATCTTTTAGCTCCTGGAGTAACCTTTTGGTATGCTAATAGCAAAATGTTTTCCTGAATTTCTTCCAGTTCAGATATTGAATGAGGCTGAATCTTGTTCTGAAACGATGACATTACAATGAAGTGTAGTAGGAGTCATGACTCCAGACACTAACTTAAAGTGACTCAGATGTTTCCCTTTAGAGATAAAATAGTGACTCAAGTCCGAAAAGCTCACTGGTAATGAATTGACTGGACCCAAAAATCAAGTGGCTTGTTACAATGCTGTTATAATGTTACTGGGGCAGACTTACGACTAAATGTACATCTTGAAGCAAAGAATTTCCAATACAGATACCCAATTCTTCCATTTCACCAACCACTGATGCATGTAGCATTTTGATTAGATAATTCTTAATCCAAATAGCAACTACTAGTTCTAGTCTAAAAGGGTCTACGATCAAAAAACATGTTGTGTTTCACCAGCTTTAGAAATCCTAAGGGTGTTAAATACTTCCCGTTTGGACATGTTCTGGTATTGGTTCTGATTGCAGAAGCTTCTGTTAATAGAAGTTCTGGCAGTACTGCTTTATACACTTGGAGAGTAGTTTGGTTCTATGGATGACCATTCATCAGTCAAATCAAGAACAAATATCGATTGAAAATAAAGCTTTATCAAACAGAGATTCTTGCAAAATCAGGGAGCATTAGCACATATCTTCGTTATTGAATGGATGCTTGGACACTCAAAGCACTAACACACATCTTAAATATTCTATAGATGCTTCAATCCATGGAAACACACATATTTTAGTTATTCAATGGATACTTAAACCATCACAGAAACACTAACACCTATTTGAGTTTCTCTGTGGACGTTTGGAAAATTGTGGAACACAAACCTCAATCATAGTTAGTCTATGGATGTTTGGACAATTATGGAACACTAATAAACATCTTAGTTATTCTATGGATGCTTGGACCATCCAAGCACTACTAAAACCTTTCTTAGTTATTCCATGGATGTATGGACAATCATGGAACACTAACATCTATCTAAGTTATTCTCTGGATGCTTGGACCATCCAAGAAATACTAAAACCTATGTTAGTTATACTATGGGTGTTTGGAAAATCATGGAACACTAACATCTTAAGTTATTCTATGCAAGTTTGGTCAATTATGGAAACACTGACACACATGCTAGTTATTCTATGGATGCTTGGAAAATCATGGATCACATCTTGGTTATTCGTATTCTTCAACAATCACAGAAATACTAACACATATCTATCTTTTCTTGGACAACCATAGAATATCAGCATTTCTTCCCAGAGGTGAGCCACACAATGAATACTTAGACAAAAGAAAATAGAAACAGGCACTTGAACTGTCATGTACCCATTGTCTTGCAATCTGTCTAAAATTTGGCCTTTACATGAACCGAAGTGTATGATGAAATTTGCAGCCATAAATTCTCCACTACAAGATAAAATAACCACAGTTATGGATTAGTTTGAAAATAACTTGGTTTGATTTCATCTGAGTTTTAAGATACATGAGAAATCAGTGAGAATTCAACGTTTGAGAGAGGGCTGGCATAATTAGAGTTGCTCTTTAACATTAAGTGGATCAAGTAGACAATTATAAATGAAATGTACAAGAACAAAATGTAGGAACTCTTCCATTACCGAACCAAGCTTCAAAACTTGAGCTGTCAATTGAGCTGATAAATGCATATCCTCTAGATTAAGATAGAGAGGGCATACTGGTGGGAGAAAAGTTGCCCATTCATTCCATCACATGACTTCTACAACATCACATGCCATCTTTGGAAAATCTTTGGAAAGGTAACCAGATAATATCTGAAATGAATACAACTCTTTTGATACACAGAACACACAATTAAGCAGACACTGTGCTGGAACATTAAACTTTCATAGTGCTTGCCTAAGTTAGTTTCAGACTTATGACTACCAAGGAAGATGAGCCAAGGAGATACAGAATTTCACCAGGGGTTATTAAACCAAATTTTAAAAATTTGATCAATACTTGAATAACATGAATGCCCATACACCAGAGTAACATTTTTATGGCCCTGTACTCTTAGAGGTAAAATCATATACTGTGCATTTTTAATATGTTATAATCACAGAGAGATGTTATCAAATAACAGCAAACTGTCAATTTAGTGATTGTCACCTGTAACATGATGTCTTGAATTTGTTCAACAAAAGTCACAACACAAACCAGAATGCACAAATGCATTGTGGTTTCGATGATGTAACATGAACAGTTTTTGTCATGAATCTGACGTAATGTATAGTACAACATATTTGATCTTAGTAATACGGTGAAAACCAGTGCGATGTGACAAACAATAAATTCACAATGACACAGGCTGTCCTGAAATGACCATTGACCTCAACAACAGGCTTCTTGTACTAAATGTGATAGATACATCAACATACTAAATATGACATCTGTCCTTGTTGAAATATTGTGTAAAACATGGTTTTCACAATTTGAACCCTGTTGACCCCAAATGACCTTTGACATCATCCAGAAACAATAGGCTTCTTGAACTCAATGTGGTATTTCTACACACCAAATGAAATTGGTCTGACCTGCCCTTCTTCAGATATCGTGTTTACAAGCTGAGCATCACAAACACACACACACACATACGCCATCATGAATGCAAAGGTTACAATTATCATTGAAACCAAAAATGGGCTGTTTAAGAAGCTGGCATGATCAGATGATGAAATAGATTCTATTCATCTTAGGCACATTCACTTCCATAAAACATTAGCAGACAAAAAAGAGGGAACTATCACTGTAGGGTATTGTCACTTGGTGTTGCAAATCTCAAAAATGGTCAAACACAACTGTTCAATCTCAATTAAATTCACCTTGCTTACCCACAAAGACAAGTAGAGATATAATTGTTTGCTTACACACAAAAGAAATTGATTGGTTATCATTAAGGAGAGAAAGTTAGGATTCTGTGATGCAGGCAGCCATTGCCAAAAAAAGAAAATCCAGACTTTTGAATCATTTCCAGTAGATCTGTCTACATCAGCCCTAACACTCAAATATCCTGACATGGTTGTATTGAGTTGCAGTACAGGAGAACAGAATTACACACCATCTTTAAACTCTCTTACCATCAGTTTCAAAAGTGTATTGCAATGGCCGACACTTATGCACTAAGTACTTTGACCTTTATGCTTTCACATACTCAGAAAGAACCAGTTAAAATGTTTCTGATGTATCAAAAATAGCTTAATATCAAAATAAGAAAATTTCTTGTATAGGTTTAAATACTACTAAATACTGATCCAATCAATACTTTTCTACAATTACTATTGTGCTGGTGAACCATCACTTGATGTATATACAATGTGCTACCATTACTATAGATAAAACAGTATGAATACTCTGCAAATACATCGCCGCAGGGGTAGAGAAGGAGGGCCAGAGGCAATAGTGAGAAGTGGTTAGTACATTATCTTCACTCAACTCCCCCTTTCTGCTATAACTTTTGTCGACTATGATGTAACTCAATGGAGCACACAACAATTTGGATAAATACACATATTCTTGTAAATTAACTAACATTGTAGACAAATCAACACTGACAAGAGAATGACATCACAATACAATTTTTTTCTTTAATTTTTGTAGAAGCAATCTGCAAGATTTGTTTTCAATAGACCAGAGTATTAACAACAACTGAACCTGTGAAGTAACCAAGGCATCAGACTACTACCTTCTTGATGATGCAGTATGCCCTCTAATTAAAACAGCAGTGTCCATCATTATTAAGTGACACTGACCATTGCTACTAAACACCAATGTGCATTGCTATTAAATAACACTATCCATTGCTTCTAAATAACAGTTCATCATTATTTCATGACACTATCCATTGCTACTTAATAACACTGTCCATTATTAAGTGACACTAACCATTGCTGCTAAACAGCACTGCCCTTTGCTATTACACAACACTTTTAAGGTGCTGTTGAACGTTACTGAATAATACTCTCCATGTTATGATTAAGCAATATCCACAGCTATCTGTAACACTGTTCAATTCTTCCAAATAACAATGTTTAAGTACCAATGTCCACTGCTGCAAGGCATCAGCACTCATTGCTACTGAATAGCCATTACCACTTAACTGTCCATTGTTACTTAATAGTTCTCAATTGCTACAAATAGTACCATCTATTGCTACAAGGGAAGCACAACACCAATAATTTAGTAGGATAATGCCAATAAAACCTGAATGCTACTTCTGAACTCTTCAGGTAAGACCCTTAATCTGAAGGGACCATGGTTTCCATAACCAAAGCTTCCACATCTGTAATAAAACAAACTTTCATCTGTAAGTTATCATGTTACTACCATAGCATTGCATACACACATGCTGGTTACAACCACTCATCAATGAACCATCATGATACTACCATAGCAGCATGCCTATACACATACTGATTACAACCACCCATTAGTAAACCATCATGATACTACCATAGTAGCATGCCTACACACATGCTGGTAACAACCACCCATCAGTAAACCATCATGATACTACCATAGCAGCATGCCTACACACATGCTGGTAACAACCACCCATCAGTAAACCATCATGATACTACCATAGCAGCATGCCTACACACATGCTGGTAACAACCACCCATCAGTAAACCATCATGATACTACCATAGCAGCATGCCTACACACATGCTGGTAACAACCACCCATCAGTAAACCATCATGATAGTAGCATGCCTACACACATGCTGGTAACAACCACCCATCAGTAAACCATAACGATACTACCATAGCAGCATGCCTACACACATGCTGGTAACAACCACCCATCAGTTAACCATCATGATACTACCATAGCAACATGCCTACACACATGCTGGTAACAACCACCCATCAGTAAACCATCATGATACTACCATAGTAGCATGCCTACACACATGCTGGTAACAACCACCCATCAGTAAACCATCATGATACTACCATAGCAGCATGCCTACACACATGCTGGTAACAACCACTCATCAGTAGACCATCATGTTACTACCATAGCAGCACTGCCTACACACATGCTGGTAACAACCACCCATCAGTAAACCATCATGTTACTACCATAGCAGCATTGCCTACACACATGCTGCTTACAACCACTCATCAGTAGACCATCATGTTACTACCATAGCAGCACTGCCTACACACATGCTGGTAACAACCACCCATCAGTAAACCATCATGATACTACCATAGTAGCATGCCTACACACATGCTGGTAACAACCACCCATCAGTAAACCATCATGATACTACCATAGCAGCATGCCTACACACATGCTGGTATCAACCACCCATCGGTAAACCATCATGATACTACCATAGTAGCATGCCTACACACATGCTGGTAACAACCACTCATCAGTAGACCATCATGTTACTACCATAGCAGCATTGCCTACACACATTCTGGTAACAACCACTCATCAGCAGACCATCATGTTACTACCATAGCAGCATTGCCTACACACATGCTGGTAACAACCACCCATCAGTAAACCATAACGATACTACCATAGTAGCATGCCTATGCACAAGCTGCTTACAACCACTCATCAATGAACCATCATGATAGTACCAAGCATTTCCTACACACATGCTGGTTACAACCACCCATCAGTAAAACCATCATGATACTACCATAGCAGCATGCCTACACACATGCTGGTATCAACCACCCATCGGTAAACCATCATGATACTACCATAGTAGCATGCCTACACACATGCTGGTAACAACCACTCATCAGTAGACCATCATGTTACTACCATAGCAGCATTGCCTACACACATTCTGGTAACAACCACTCATCAGCAGACCATCATGTTACTACCATAGCAGCATTGCCTACACACATGCTGGTAACAACCACCCATCAGTAAACCATAACGATACTACCATAGTAGCATGCCTACGCACAAGCTGCTTACAACCACTCATCAATGAACCATCATGATAGTACCAAGCATTTCCTACACACATGCTGGTTACAACCACCCATCAGTAAAACCATCATGATACTACCATAGTAGCATGCCTACAAACATGCTGGTAACAACCACTCATCAATGAACCATCATGTTACTACCATAGCATTGCCTACACACATGCTGGTTACAACCACTCATCATTGAACCATCATGATACTACCATAGCAGCGTGCCTACAAACATGCTGGTAACAACCACTCATCAATGAACCATCATGTTACTACCATAGCATTGCCTATACACATGCTGCTTACAACCACTCATCAATGAACCATCAACATAAAAAGGCATGACCCAATTCTGCATCCTTATTGTAAGCTATCACTGTACTTCTATAGCATATATGATTCTATGTAACTTTTACATTTACATGCTTACTTGCATTTCATTGACTGTGAGCTTAAAACATTGCTGTAGACTTAAACCTACAGAATATTTTCAGAACATGTGGGCATAATACCATAATAACTACAAATTATGATTGTTACACCTAGATTTACATACAACACTACACATTAAAACAGCAGAAATCAATTTGCTAAACCAAAACCTGCTATCAAGGGTCTGATGGTACATGCTCAAGGACTGATGGTATACAGTATTATATAGTCAATCATTGGATGATAAACATATATCAACAATCACATAGGTAGCTTGCAACTTAATTTTACTCAAGACTTCAGCACAACAATGCATGAATGGGCTTAAATACCAGCTTTCCTGATGACAAATGCTCAATATGTACCAAATGTTGCACCTTTCCTCCAAACTTTCAAGATGATAAACATGTTACACCTATCAGATGATATGTAAGTGGAATCAGGTTGTAACATATTACACAGCTCTACACTTCTAAGCACCAGCTTGAGATGAGCAACCCATCCCTCTATCAGAATCATATTACAAACCAATGCCTACAAGAGATATATGGTCATATAACCTTTGCAGGAATTCACCCCTGAATGAAAATTTGCAATTAGCAGAGCATGCAAACTATAGCAGAACAGCATCAAGTGTCCACAGCTAAAATGGCTAGCATAGAATAGGTTACAACTTTCCTTTCTTAGCATTTTTAACTTTTTTTTCTTTCTGATCATTGCATTCTCAATCACTTTCAAATACCTTTGACATAAGTTGGCATGAAAGTGTTTTGTGAATGTTCATTGTAAGGTTAAAGTGTATGAGGCATAAGACAACCTTCAAATAGAACCAAACTACACAAAGCAACTTGAAAATATGAAGCAACTGGCATATAGTGAAAGTGATTTTAAACCAACACGTTATTTATTGTATGATCCAGCTCTATGATCACAGCAAGGTGGTTGACCTATGAGATACTACATGTTCATCTTAGAGAGACCAGACACTGCAAAGTGGCAGGCTATAAGATGCACCATGTTGATCTAAGAGAGACAAGCTACTGCAAAGTGTCGGGCTATAAGATAATTATCTCAAAGTGGCAGGCTATAAGATGCACCATGTTTATCCTTGAGGGACCAGAGAGTGCAAAGTGAGAGGCTATAAGTTACACCATGTTGATCTTAGAGAGACTAGGCACTGCAAAGTGTCGGGCTATAAGGTACTTATCTCAAAATGGCAGGCAATGAGCTACACCATGTTATCTTAGAGAGACCAGACAAATGCAAGGTGGCTGACATACAAGCTACACCATGTATATCCAGACAAACCAGTATAAACCAGATAATGCAAGGTGTGTGAAGTATGAGATACGCCATGTAGAGATAAGAGAGGAATGGAAAGTACCACTGAGAACAACAAACTTACTAAGGCCTTGACCTTGGAGGCACATCCCACAAAATGTAATCGCTGTTTCAAAAGTTTAATCCTCTAGTGTTTTCCAATGAGGTTTTCATGATTTCAAGGTAATGAAATACTAATATCATGACAGTGATTCCACAGAATCAGTACAAATTTACCTCTTTTGTTATCTGCATCTGAGATATCAAAACCCCTTACATAATATAAGGTGAAACTGTAATAGTTGTGACTTTTCTTCAGCCACTACTATTAAAATTGTTTGGTGTTCCAATCTGCATGTAACCATGGCCTGCAAGGAATGCCTATAAGCCCCATGATATGTGGCTTCACAGGAAGGTTGACTTCATCCTTACCGAAGTGCATTGGCTGCATGCTGTGATTCAAGCCTTAGAATCATTCAGGATTCAGGCCACAGCACAGCCAGATATGGAATGATGACTTCAAGTCCCAGACCTTGAACAATGATACTAGCAGTATTTTGCATGTTAAATTACTTAATAGAACCTATGGCAGTATCACATAGTATCCTCAACCTCTTGTAATTACTTGAATTGAAAGCGATTCTTCAAAGGTAAAGCAATACTCCTTGCTATCATTCTTTCCATGATGCACACCAAGATGTTTGTCCATCATAATACCATCAGCATCTGAACAACCAACATAATCATCTTCCCCTTGAAAGGCTCTTCTGTCGATCCATTCCTCTTTGTTGCATCACTAAGTATAGTGCATTAAACCAACCTTCAAGGACTACAAGACTGACCACTCCAGTAGATTATGGCAATTCTGAATACATGTACCAATGTCCTCAGCCCTCTATAAGTGGTCACACGCACGTCGATTGGGAGCTTTCCCATTCATTGTTTTCAATGTCAGACTCTGGCGAGTCTTCTCCATCAAGGAGATCATTGTCACTGTTACAAGGACTTATACCGGCTTCGTTACCCCGACACGTCTCCTGGTCCTCTTCTGAGCCTCTAGAAAATGTTAATATCACCTATCAAGGAACAAATTGATTTTCAAAGTCAGTAAAGAGAAAGAAAATATCACTTTCAAACAAAATAGCTTCAAACTTTGATTAATTCTTTCCTCTCCTGAAAGATGGCATATCAATACTGAAATTTCAATCCATGTCTATAACAAAATCAGGGACACTTATAACATGGGAGGAATCCTATATAATATAATAATTTGCATTATCATATGAAATTAAAATTAAAATTCCACGGAGAAACACACATGTTGTACTAATGGGGACCTACTGTAAAGGAGTAACAATACAGTCTAATCTGTAAGTGTCTCTTAGGAGTTTTGGTGTTGCATGGAGAAGCATTTTAAGTGACATGCACAACTAGCACTTTAGAGTAAAATGTGTCAAAAGCTCAAATTGCAGAGGAAACTATGTTGGTTTTATTTTAACTATGTGCTAACTTGAATACCAACTTCATTGTCTACTTTCAGTTTGAAATGGATGTTACCAAACTTCAAAAAATTGCAATTTCTGAACTAATTTCTGAAACTATGAGCTGGTAAACAACTCTGTCATTAACTGATGGCACAGAAGTCATCAAATGGGAGTTATAAATCCCAATTAAATAAGAAAGTTCGACAAATTACAGGATAATTGACTCACAGAGAAGAGAATCCCGACAGAATACAATTTGGATGAAAATCTAACTGCTGTAAAAACCATAGATAACATCATATGTCAAAGTCATTGTTATTATGGTTAACAGTGTTGCAGGAAGTTCCAGATTTGTGGAAATGATTGAGATTACCCTCTGATGACACGATTGTAAATATTAGCAGCTAATACCAGAGTGTTATATATTTAATCTGTGAGGATTATTTCAATACATGTACTACCTTAACAGCCAATTAAGAAGGTTTATTCAAGCTCTAAGTGCCCTATCCAAATTGATGCCACAGTAGCTTCCTCCAACATGACCATGTCTTTGGTGATCTATCTGACAGTTAATTAACAACAGATAACATGCGACTGGCATTTTCCTACCCCTCTTATTACCCTTCCCCCCCCCCCTTCTGAATCTTGGCTAGATATTGCATTCTTCGAAAGTGAGACAAGCATGAAAAGCAGTTTACTGATACCAGCCATCTCCTCTGCACCCAACAACTCTTATTTCATACATCATACCTTAAGATTAGGAGAGAATACTTTGTTGGTTTTGTCTTTATTGGCTTTGTCAATCTCATCCTTCTCCAGCTCCATAACCATAACATCATCCCCAGCCTCGTGATCTCTCGGGGAATGTTCAGCAGAGTTGGAAGAATTCAAGGTACCGTTTTGGTAGATCACATGGTGGTCCGGTTGGTCCTCAAGGCATTGTGGATTTACCACAAAGAAAGTGTTGAACCAGAAGTGAAACATTGGTTTTTTGTCCTAAGAAAAAAAACATCATTGTGAAGGTATTGCTCAAAGGTTCTCACAAACAGAGATAAAGTCCATGATGTGTGACCTGTTAGATCAGTAGTTTAAATCTTAATGTAACATGTAGCCTGCTGAGCAGCCTATTATGTGGGTTTAACTTGTGTGTTATTCTTAGGATGAAAGAGTAGAGCTGGTTTATTGCATTGATATAATTTCCTGATCAACTGACAAGTGTGTCATATCACATTTGCAGGGTAAATTGTTAAGGAATTTTCCCGGTTTTCCAGCTTGAAAAGTTGGTGGTAAACAAAAAAAGGCTGAATGGCCAGAAATCGCATCACATGACCAGTGTAACAAAAGAGAGTAAACCGATGTTTGTGTTTTAACTTTCACCACATTGTCTTTATTAAATGACATCACCTTAATAGACAAGAATGCATTGCATTAAAAGTATCTGTTGTCGTTTAAACCTTGGGTCCAAATATACGGCACAAAAACTTGTCAAAATGTTTAGAAATAAGTGAGAGATGCATGCCTTGTTGGTATGAATGTTTTAGCTCTAAGATATGCTTTATTTCTCTCTAAATGAATGGTTTATTAGGCAGAAAAGAACCTCTTTATGATCAATGCTAATTACTACCACTTATTATTACTGCAAATAGTTCAATGGTAAACTACTGTAACTGCATAATCTCATTCATGAGATACAATTTCTCATCAACAAGTGACTGACGTGGCATGACATGATGAATACAGAACCATTTCAAAGATGAAACCATAGATATTTTTCCACTCTGAACACAATAGGAATCCAACCTCTGATGCCTCCTCAAACACAGCCAGAGGACTCTACTCCCTAAAAATACATATTGATTTACTTTTGTTTTCATTCTGAATAATGCAGTAATTCAAAACATTACAGAATAGTCAAGTGCATCAACCCTTTAATGTTAACAAGCTCCTTCAATAGAAACTGCAAGTAGATTACTAAAGTCTAACAGTGAGCGATATCTATTGAAATATCAAGCGCTCAGTTACATTTACTGCTAATGCCACACAAGCTATCCACATAAATCTAGATGACAAGGGTAACATGTTAATTACAGTACATCACAGATGAAAGCTTAAGCCCTGATGTTATTACATAAAGGCGCAATTGCACAGTAAACTGTCGTGGCAGTTAGAACTGGGAATGAAACCCAGAAAGTTTCAGACTATCTACTATGTAATGGCATCTGTATGCCATCAATACAGTTGTTTACTACAAGTTTTCCATATACAAATACATATTCCATACACACAACTACCAATAGCTCAATCATGAAACTGTCACTGGTTACATACCATTTTAAGCATTGTCGTCTTGTGAAAGAACTCAATTTTGATGTCTCCGCAGACTGGTTGTTCAAGCTGAAAGTCAACATGCCTCTGCCATCTTTTGATACCCTGAAAAGATGAATTATAAACTATCTGCTTTAGTATTGTTAGAGTAAAGAGCTGTCTTCAAGCTCAGCCCATATCCCATGATCTCATATTCACCAGCCTAACCACCCCCCCCCCCTTCCACCCTCTACTCACCCACATGACTTTGCCTAGTCATTCATACAATGCAGTGTAAAGAAGATCAACATTCAACCTGGGAAATTTTGCATCAAAACATACCAAATGAATAGTACATAAAGTTCCTTTAGCATTGGACTAATCAGCATAATTGGCACATATCATTTGTTTCTTGATTTATGTTCAGCAAATACTTTGTCTCAACTGTAAATAGTCAGTAGTTGTTGCTGAGGTTTCCAAGAATAAACTTCCAAGAATAAACTCACAAGAAAAAGAAGCAAGTCCCAAACTGAAGGATAAAAGTTGAGAGCGTGGTGGCCAATTGAGTAAGGCGTTGGACTTGTGATCCAAGGATTGCTGGTTCGATTCCTGCCTAGTCCATTACATTGTGTCCTTGGGCAAGATGCTTTATCTCACTTGCCTCTCTCCACCCAGGGGTTCAATGGGTACCTGTGAGGTAACTTGTCATTGGGCGCAATGTATAACTGCTGCCGACTGGAGGGATTGTCTCTGGGACAGGTTATCATTGACCAGGGGTAATATAAGGTCTGTAAAGCGCTTTGAGACCTATCGCTGGTATAAAGCGCTATATAAAAAGCAAATATTATTATTATTATAAAAGTTGACTTACTTTGGTTATTTCAGAAGTAAAAATCTTGAATTTGTGTTGATAAATTACAAAGAAAGGATTGCACGTCCCATTGCTCATCATTGGTATTGTCTGGAGTTGGACCCGTTGAAGGAGTATCGTCTGTGACGTATAAGTCAGATGACGGCGTAACAAGGCACCGTAGTACTGAACGTATCTCCTCTGACTTGGAATGGTCACACCCTAACAGTAGTAACAAAACAAGAAAAACATTTATAGAGCTGAAAATATCTCACTTATCTTCCAATGTGAAAGCTTACCACCAGAGAAAATGATACCTATCAAATGTGCTTTCAGGAATATTGACCCTGAAAAGGTAAGCACAGGCAGAATCATTGAATACTATGACTCTACCATGAGAAACTCTTTCCTGTCTGTTGATGTGATATGTAAGTTAAATAGTCATGCCTAAAGGCAGGTGTGTGCTGTCATTGTTGTGCCACCAGGAAGTGATATAACTTCAAATATTGCTGCAGAGGGGATATTATTGCTTCAGAAAGCTTACATCATCAAATAAGCCTTTAAACAAAAAATTGCATTTCAACTCACATTAGTTAGTCAAGCTTTGGGGAACTTTTTCAGCATGCTATTCTTGTCTCTTTGTGAAGGGCTTGTAAAATTTTAAAAGTGATAGTACCTTTCCTAGGTTACCACAAAATCCAGTGTAACAATATAAACAAATGTAACAGGAGTCCTACCAACATCCTGGAAGTAGTTTCTGTTTAATCAGCTATGAATTTGTCAATGGTAAAGTGTAATCAAAGACCAATTATTCTTAACAGAAATAGCTGTTATGACAGCAGGTACTACCAACAACAAACATGGTTTACAATGTAGTGTCTAACTGGGCAAGGGTTAAGATTCTGCATTTTCCTTAATAAAGGCTTTACACCACAACAAAGGCTGTGAACAAAACAATTGTTATCCTATTCAAGTTGCATTTTTTCTGTCATAATTCAGTGCTGGCTAAGGAGGAAATTCTGCTGCATTTATTCAACAATTTCACAAGTTTGAAGTTCAAATAGTAATGGCAAAGGGGGAACAAGTTCTTGGTGGCTTGTAAGGTGGCTTTTATTTTCTTCACCATCACACTGTACTGCTACATGTATCTGATAACAGGTTCTCTCAGCCTGTGAACACATCGAACATTAACCAATTTCAAATTTAAAGCTGACGTTTTTCCAATTACCATTGTCAATGACAATTAACTGTGTAAAATGATATGTTGTTTTTTCCATGTGCTAAACATATATATGGAATTTGTCTATATGTGGAATGATTATGTTGTCTATAATTGTGTTAGGAAAACAAAGAAATGTTTGAATTACATTATTTATGTCCCTGTGTATGGTCTGATCTTGATAAGTTTGCAATATGTTGGCAATTGATTTTTTACCTCATATGTGAGGACCATTAAACCCTGTCCAATTACTAAATAATTGCAATTATCGATCTCATGTCATAATTGGCCTAATTAGTGCTACAGCTAATGTTACTGGGACAAAACTGTTCCACTACCCATGTTGCCAGGACAGCGGCACCCAAATCCATTTTTATTTGAAATTGCATCAGATAAATTGCATTAGACGAATGATTCCAGTCATCAAGCAAATGACATTGTCATCTTTAACTTCATTTTTCGTCACCTTTCACTTTCTGAATTTTCAGTCAGTTACCTAATGTTACCCTATTCATACTTTGTTTACATTGTAAATCAACTAGCATAAACATCATCACTTCAAGGTACTTACACTGTACAACACTATGCTTAATACCAGTTTGTCTATAACACTTACAGCAGTCATTTTCATTTTATTTTATGATGCATATGACACTTTTACTGTGTGCCCATTGACTACTATTGCAAAAGAGCACAATTGACTATGATTATGAAGGAAGACTTACGACAATTTTGTTTTATTGCTAATCTGGTAAAGAGCAAAAAATGTCTTTCAAATACCAGCATATGTTGGAAATAACTTAACAGATATCAGCCAGAATCAGCCCAACACTACTTTTGGACTGATTTGGACTTTATTTTGAGGAAACATCAATAGAGTGACATCTCACAGCCGAGAACAATTTTCAAGTTGGGTGTTGTCATAGTTTTACATTAAAACTTCTCTATCCAATATCAGCACTATCTATCAGCAATATCAAATTAGCGTTAAAGATGTTTCATTTCATACAAACCTATGGTTAAGTGTATTCAATTGTATTTTTTATATGTTTTGTTAAGCGCATTGAACCCTGGGATTTTGCGCTATATAAACACCGGTGTAATAATAATAGGTTAGTGACATTGGTTGGGTTTCTTTCCCCTTTTATTTTCTTTAATAATCAACAGATATCTTCCAATGCATTGATTGGCATATATGGTATGCTGCAAGCTCTCTACAACCATTCTTGTATATTCTGTATTCAAATCATTACATGTAATCAAGAATCAGTAGGGAACTGAAACAAAAGAATGATGAATCACAGTGATCCTTTTCCAGGATAAAATGTAGCAAGGACCAGCTTTGATCGGGTCAAACAGTGTGCTCACCCAAATTATTCCTGTCATCCATCTGACAAATTAAAGGTCACAGTTAAATCAAAGATAACCCTGTTTTCTATCCGAAGCAAAATGGACATAATTTTGGCATATCAAGATATTTTTGGAATGTAACCTGATAAAATGCAATGTGACAGGCTGACTTGTGATCATTTCATCAGAAAGAATTCAAAAGAAAAGTCTTCTTTGTATTAGGAAACCTAACCAACAGAGTTGTCATTTATTGTTCTTAATGGAGCAATGCAGAAAGTGACAATATTATCATGCAGAATGTATTCTTGAAAATTGGAGTACATGGACATGCAGGAATAGAACATTGACCACACTTAAAGTTTTTTTTGTTTGGGGTAGGACTACGATGTATGAACAGCAAGTTTCTGCCCAAAGTCATCTTCTTACTAGAACTCTAATTTGCTAGTAGGCACACTGTTGATGAGTTATATGTCATTGCAGATATTCATCCACAATATACTAAAGACACGTGTTACCTTTCCATCTTTCGTCCTCATTTCTCCATAATACTCCATTGCATCTGCACTTGTTTCGCAAGTCCCCTGATGAAGCAGCAACGCACAGATCATAACTCCCGTTCTGCCCTGTGCATGGGAAACATTGACAGAAATAGGAACAATGTAACAAAGACTCTTCATAAAGCAAAACAAGATGGCTAAAACTAAACTTCATTAGCCACTCTTGCTCAATGCCATATTATATTATATGCATCACTTGAAGCATATAAACCACATTTCAAATTTCGAATTGTACTAAACAATAAACATAAATTTAATTCGTTCTACATAATCTAGTTATGGCCAGAGATGCTTTGCAGTGCCTTGTTACAAGAAAAGCTACTTCCATAAATCAATTAATAGAAATCCTGTAATTACTAAAATGTATACACATATCATGTACACGTGTCATGCAAGTTTACCTTTTGAGTTTTGAGCATTTGTTTCCACAAGATTTTCAGCCTTTGACCTGCTTGTGACATCAAATGACCCTCACATACTGAACACACACACACATAATCACAATTGCTTAGATTCGCTAAGTTCCGCAAGCAATCAAAAGTGGGTAGACTGTGGAGTTTAAACTCATACAATTTGAGTAACATTACAAAATTGCAGGTACAAGAACTAATCTCTGTTGTTAACATACCTTCCCTGCCTTACAATGGATTGCAGCCACATTTTTATCATCTTTCTTCAACCAGTTGTCCACATCTTCACAGAAGGGGCGAATGATTTCCATCCTTGGTGGATTGTGGTCATCGAAAGGGTAGCAAGCTACTCGGTTGTAAAATTTTGATGTGTCGTAGTTCCGCTCAGAACATCTAAAGTGGGTGGAGCATGAACATTAAAAGCTTAGCTTATTGAAGAACTAAACGAGACACAAATCCAAAACTAACCTTTCTTAAAAAAAGTCTGTGATAGAAATTAATGAAGAACAACACCACCCAATTTAAACAAACCGTCCACACAAAAATGCAAGATGCTTTGTATTAAGTTTTAGACCTTTGGCAAAATTTCAGTTCCTCTTACTACTTAGTGGCTCACTCCTAAAATCAAAATGAAGCAAAATGGACTAACTCTAGTTACAGATATATTCACTTGTACATTATTCTCTTTGTGACTGGTAACATAGTTTACCTGTAATTGGGTTTGTCAACAATCTTAGAGATCAAACATAATTATTGATCTGTTCCACCACATCTAATTACTGAACACTATACAGTATTTCTTCTCTCTTTACTCCTCCACAAAAGGAAGCTTCATGAATCTCATATAATGAAACTTACTGGCTTTTACATTACCAATGATTCTACTACCCATGGAGTGCAATACTATTTTGAAGAAAAAAAAAAAAAACATTTCAAAATAGCACTTCATTGACTGAGTAAACTTGTCAAGTTATACTTACAAATTATAGACCTTGTAGTGGTCTTTATGGTGTTCGTCCAGGAACCTAAAGGGATAAAACAAATAAAGTATGTCCTTTCCTTTGTAAACAGGAACTTCCTTTAACACAGTTCATACAGAAGGTTAATACATTGCTGTCCTCAAAAAAATCAACCAACACTAGACAGTTCAAACCTGTCTTCACTGTAAGCGTTAGGCTCCATAGTTAAATGTAAACGTTAACAAAGAAATGAATTTTGAAAGAGCAATGAAAAATGAGAGAGGATCCTGATCCTTACCTATAAAATTCCCTGGTAAGAATTTATAAAGGGATTGTGCAATGCTGTTGCTTGAGGGAACTAAAGACTTTCAACAACAACTGATTTGCTTTATACATCCATATCTATTAATCAAAGGTTAATAAAAAACTTGTTCCTACTGAGCTTCCCTCACATTTATGCTAAATAATGGCAACAGTCCTAAAACTGGAGATGTGGCTAAAACTTCCTAACAGCCATAATGCTACAGACTCTGCCACGTGGATACAAGTGCAATAGCGGGGTCCTACGCATATAATAAACGTATTACTGTAGGTTTTCTGATCATTGTGCTGCAATATATGTTAAGAGGATTGTCTAACAGCGTGTATCTTACAGAAATAAATGAGAGATGTTCTTGTTGTGATTAGCTCGAAGAGATGCAAAATTGTCAGTTTGATGTTAGTGACATGTGTGTTGATGAAATGTTACTTTGATGACTGCAAACTACAGGTACAATATTTTAGGGTTCCCTGACTGGAAACTGTTCTTGAAACAATAGTCAAGAGAAAAATTTACTTTTGACTAATAATAGAGAACATATTCTAAGCATCCTGATGAATTTGCATTTAAGTGCATTTGCATTCTATGCATCATTTTCAATATAACAACAATTAAAGTTGACGTGTTTTGTACCAAATGTGGACTTGAAGTAAATTGGTGTGATGTCACAGATGGACACTAATAAATTTGTGCTGCTTTTCTTTAAAAGCTTATTCTAATTTTCTTCAAAATTGGGATGCCTTGACAACATATGGATACAATACAGACACTGAGGTATTGATAACTCTACATCCAAAGCTACCCAACTCTATCCAATGCAACAATGAAAGTGAGAAAATAAAGACAAACTAAACTGTCAGTGTGCACCTGTTTGTTTCAAGTTCATTTATGGTACAAACTCGGACAAATTTCAAATATCTCACAAACAAAATGTAGGAAATGTGTGCAAAGTTCACCAGGATGTTAAGTATATGTTCTTCTTTCATTAGTAAAATAATGAAATTTCCTCTGGACTATCCATTTAAAATTCATTTCAAGCATAAACATTAGGATTAACAACAGGAAATGCTCAAGAACAGACAATCTTATCAATGAGCCATTAATTGACATGCACGAATGACAGTTTAAAAGATGCATAAATTAGGTAACATTTATAAAATAACATAACCTCCTGCTTACTTAGAAGGATCTATACTTACTTGACCACAGATTCCATGTCATTCCTGTACATACTCTCTAGTCTCTCTGCTGGAAATCCCATTGCAATAACATTTTGAGAGATATCTGCTCACAAATGTTAAGGACTTCTACAGCAAAAGTCTGCAATAGCCCTAGAATACATGATTTCTACAAGTATCTCACAACTGCTTTACCAGCAGCTACATGTGTAAACCCAACACTTGCTTTACCAGCAGCTACATGTGTAAACCCATAACTTGCTTTACCAAGCATACACAATAATTCAATGTATAGTACAAAGCTCTTCTGCAATGAGTGTATACTGTAACAATCTGGAAGAGCCTGATAACAATGATGACTACTCAACTATTAAATTATGTTACAACTTAGAGACAGTATGGTACTTCAAGAGTACAATGTGATTGAATTGTCAAGAAATGGGAAACAAATGATGAAATTTTAATAAGCTGAAGTAATGCTTATTTCAGGTTTCATGGTACACACATTCAGACTATTCAATAGAAGCATTCACTGAAGAGATAACAACTGTTGTTCACTCTTGAGTTGTTGACATTACTGTTTTGTTATACTTACACAAGTACTGAATTGAATGAGACATTAAGTTCAAGCCATCGGTTCACAATTTGCAGAGTTGTAACCAGTCATTTTAAGGTTTACTAAAGACATCACCTGTAATTTTTTCGATGGGAAAAAAACTTTTGAAATTTAGAGACTCTTGTCATGACTTATTGCAACACTGACAATTCCCATCTTAATAATTCACATAATAAATAAACTTCAACCGTTACAAGGCAAAGGATACAGGTAAGATCTAAGTCGTATGCCCCAGCAGTGTATCTGTTCTTGTTTTTGCTGACCAGTTCTCTTATCTTCGCAGCCATTTTCTTTTAATTATCATATACTGAAAATCATTTGATGGTTATCATGGAAACAGGAGGTGCAACACTCCTGGTTGGTCTATCCTCCCAGAAAAGTTGTTTTGTGATGAAAAACTTCTGGACACTTTTTCTGCAAATAAAAAAAGAAAAATTAACACTTTCAAATAACAAAGCCTCATTGGCAGAGTACTGATTCAACAAGGCACAAAATATTTTGACACAAATTTATCTGTAAATTAACACTCATATTAAACTGTAACAAGAGCAAATTTACTCTATTGCTAAATTGGAACAAATGAATGTGGGTAAAATCCATTGCAATGTTCACAAGTTTCTGGTTATGCAGCCTATTTCTGTACCAGGGAAAAGAATCAGAGAATAGTGGATGGAGGGGATGATATCACACAATTCCTAAAATTTATCAGACTTGGAAGAGTACTACAGTAAATTCAGTAATATTACTGATATAGTCAAAGACTAAAAGAAATCTTAGTTGGAGGGTGGACACTCCTTAGTTCAGAGAAAAATTTAGTGCTCAAATTTTGGGCAGCAGTAACAGTAAAGCAATGTTGCTTCAACATCTGATAATGTTGCAACAACTTATTTCTGCAGATATTTGGTTCGGTTATCAAATTGTTAATCTTACACAGAGATGCTATGAGTCACTTCATGTAAGGAAGAGCATTGAGTGACTCGAGTCATTACCAGTGAGGTTCCTGACTCTAGTTGAGTCATAGACTTGAGTAAGTACTATATTATCTTTATGGGGACAAGATGGACAAACTTGTTCAGATAAAATAACTTTATATATTTATTAACTCAAGTCATGACTTGAAGACTTGTTACAACACTGCTATTACATACTGAAAATATACTGGAGTTTCGATGAACTTGCAACACTATTCCTGATGTATTAAATTTTGTCAATTGTCCATTACAACTTTCAACAGAAGTTACTCCAAGATACACAGCCCTTGAATCTGGGGAAAAGCCAATCCCTTACAGCTGAAACCTTTGTATTAAGTGTCCCCAACTTTAGCTCATCTGAGCTAAACCTTCAGCATCAGTTTTGAAGAGTATTTCAGATTTTGGCCCCCTACTTTTACAGCCAGTCGTGACCTCTCAGATGTATGGCTTGCTTGTTTCTGCTTTGTATGTGATTGAAGTAACATATTATCAACATGTTTTACCTATTCAGACCGAATATATACATCTGTAGGAACTAGATTTATTCAGACTATGAGTGTTCAGTAGTCATCCTTAGGGAAGCATGCACTGTATGTGGAAGCAATCACTTTCCTTTTGAGTTGTTAATTGCAAATGACAACTATGTACTTGTCCAGTGTGATATTTAGTTAAAACACTATATATTATCAAACAAATTATTACATTTTACTAGTTCTTTTGAGCTTCTTTCCCTTACATGGTTCTTTACTGTGTATACAAGCAAACTGGCAAATTGCTTTGTTATATGAATGCAAAGATGATCAGTCATTTTTAAACATGTTGAAATTTCTTTTCATTGTACAGTACCCTTTCAGGGTTTTTTTTTTTTTAACTTCCTCTGATCAGCTAACAAGACTTAATTTTGTATCAGACAGCCAAAGTTACATTTCAGGTTGTTCAAAGTGCAAGTAACTTGCGACAAAAGATGCCAGACAAACTTGACAAAGAATGCTTGCTGTAACATTTGGTATCACTTTTGCAAATTCATAAGCATGAAAACAATCCTGATAGGCTTGTCCAATAAAGTAGTCAAGCTACTAAGCTGTTTGAAGACTATTGTACCCACTTGCATGGTTTCGGTTTATCCACAACAAACCTACTGAAAAATATTTTAGATACTCTGTACTCATTGTATATGTAGCTGTTTGCAGCTCTAGTTTCAGTCACTGTTAACAAACTACTTCTATTGTGTGGAGACTGGGGTCAGCCGATTGTGTATGCACAAGTTATGTTAGAACATTTTGTCACATTTTCGTCATGAAGTACATATAATTATACCGACACGTACAACAGCAGTCATTATGATCTAGCTCATAACATGATAACAAATGAATAAGTTCCTGTGAATGCATAGTTTTGTAATGTTTTACTTCTTGGGGAAACAACTACGCCAAATCTGTCTTTCGATATGTACACTCTTAATTTCTATGTTGCTACACTAGGTTGATCAAAGTGGGCATTTTTTGTCACTTCTTTAATCAGTGCGTTTTCATGCATATATTACAGTGTGTAAATGGCATGCAGTATGACATTCAAATTCACAGCTCATTCATTGAGTGGCTGCAATGCTAGCGTATGAAACTGAATTGCTTAATATGAATATACTTGGTGAAGCTCAGTGATTTCTCCCATGCAAGGTATGCTTGGTTGTCCACGAAGCAATCAATTCAGCATAACAAATTAGTGTTTCATTCATGAGTGCAAGAGGTAACAGGTCGGAATTTTGCTTCAATTTTCGGACTGAATTTCCTGAGATTCGGAATTTTCAACAAATACGGCATAGCTGTTGCCCACATCTGTGAAGGCTGTTAGCAAACCATGACCAGTATATTTTGTCATAGTGTCCTTTGAATTATAGACATACTGTATCATACAAACTGAGAGTAAAAGCTTGTTAATATGAGTGAAATACATACTTTTTTTGTATGTTCATCAACAAGGAATCACAATTTGAAAGTCACAAAACCCCACAACTGACTGGCCCCGTCAGAGTATTTAAAACTGACAACACTAACATATAATTTATCTACAGATGTGTAAGAATTTTGATCCAACTTGCTTACACAACTTGGTAATATATACAACTGTGCACCCCTTAGACCCATTTTTGGATTGCCATCCACATCTTTGTTCGAAAATCATACATTCAAATGAAGCAGGAAAAGAGCTGAGGGAATTTATCTATGACTGACACTGACTTTAGAAGCTTCAATTTTGTTTTTCACTAAGTATTACTGATGTACAGTACTATACTATTCTGAGAACAGATAAATCAGGGAATAATTTATCCTGTATCGGATCACAAAATGTTACACAAAATAGGCAAATGCTACACAAGTTCAATGATAGCAAGAACCATTATATATTACAAGAGCAAACTTCGGAACCTTCAAGGCCACTACAAAACACTTAATTATGCTAGGCCTACAACACTGACACTACTTATGTCAGCCAAATTTCATTACTTACCGACAAAATCAGAGCTCAGTTGGTCACCTTCCGACCACCCAGTCTTATTTGTTATAGGCATATAGTAGCCCTAACAAATATTATTATTGCAACCTTGGCCAAGCCAAGTTGCCTGCTTTATCCTTTTCCACAGCAAAGATTTAGCAGGTTGTTTTCTGCACCACTATATCAAAATGTCTGTCTGTTCTCAATAAACAGGAAATTTTCACTTTTCAGTTGTATGCCAATTGAACAGTGGCATACATTCTATTGTTATGTAAAGTTTTTCATACTTTGGTAGCCTAAAAAAGTATCCAGTGTAAGTAAGTATAGGCTAGGTAGAATGAATAGCTTTGCTTATAAACTGTCTGTTTTGGCTAGTGAAAGTTAATTTAGCAATGTAATGACTAAATATGGTCCTCAAAACCTAGAGTATCATTATATGCACTGTACTTGCACAAGTTAGGCAATTATTGAAATTAGGCTGGCAAAGGCTGCTACCTCCGTAACTGTCAGCTACCTCATTAGGTTAGGTTAACTGTGTTACTGTTTATGGAAAGCTTTGATTGTGGTCAACTAACAACTAACCTACTGAAAAGACCACTAAACTTAGGCCCAAGAACTTATCACCATGCTTTAAACTATATAATGACCCTTGGCACGAAAGTTAGTAAAAAGACCACATTGTTCATAGTTAGGCTTTCAGTTTAGAAGCAAAGTACTGTCAATGTTTGTGTCATTCAATATAGTATTGGCTAGGCTGACGTAAGTAGCCTACCGTATCGTCAATGCAGTCCAACTAAGTCGGAGGCCAGATAACCTACAAATTTCGTGATAAGGCGTAGACACTTTGGCGTCCTTTTTAGAAACGAGTACACAACTCAAGCCATTACGATTTCCTTTTAGTTCGTCCTTTCCTTTCAAAGATTTCGACATGGAAATGATATGACAATGCATTGGAAATTGATGATATTAGCACCAAACGATCGTGACAACTTCCGTGCACCCTTCCTTTCGAGATGCTGCTGTGCAGCGCATGCAACCATGAAATGTACGAGGTTTTGATTGTGAGAGCCTAGCCTCTAGCTACCCTAACTCGACTGGTTAGAATTGCAGTCAGTTCTATTATCGAGATTGTGTACAGTGTGTAACGTATGAACAATAATACCACCGGAGATAAGGAGAATGTTTTGCTTCCTCATTCTCATTTTTTTCTTCATGAATGCACTCCAAAAACTGCTATAGAAAACAAATTCATCAATATATCCAGTAACTTTACCAGATGATTTCACGATAATTACTTACAAATAAGGGACATGGCTAGGAAAAGCACCTTGACAGTGTAAAATATTTATTTGGCGTTTATTTGGCGATAAAGCGTTTCTTTGGCGATAAAGTGAACGGTCCATAATTTGGCAGACATGATATTATTGCCACAGAAATATATTTAAAATTTGTTTTAGAGAAACTCAGTGGCTATATGCCTAACATCCTCATATGTTCATTTTACGCCCACATCCATTCATTTGGTCTACGCACCTGATACTCAAAACTTTTTTTTGCTTGGCGACCCTGATGTGTTCACCTCTATCATCATAGCGGTCGAACCTGCAGTGGCGAGTGTTGTGACCTGGGAAAAGGGCCAACGGGAAGAGGGTCCCCCTCACATTTCAGAACGGGTGCAAAATCACTTGGAAACGACTTGGGTATGGACCGGAGTGTCGTTCCCCAATAAAGCAGCCGCGTACTTATAGTAGTTGCGCAATGGTATAATACTTTCCAACTTTTGAAGTTATTTATGTTCAAGATTTCCCACTGTTTCCTACACATATCGGCAATGTTTGTGTAACCCCCTGAATGTAGTAGACATTCCCGGATTGTCCAATAGGCAGATGAGGAAATTGCATGACTGGAGCCAGTGGCGTTGCCAGACATTTCAATCTGGGAGGCACAGGGAGGGCACAACACTTAATAAGGGGCACAATGTTTATTATTTGTGAATGCCGTCCTGGTGGAGGGGTTTAAGGGGAGGGGGATGTGTCCCCCTCCCCTCTCAGAAATTGTTGATTTATTGAGGGTCCTTAGATATGCAATCTGGTGCGTTGTTTGCAACTTGAAGTAACATTAGGCCTATGTTCAAGAATTTTCGGGATAGCTCTGTTTGATATCTATGTTTTTAATTGGGGCGGATAAAAAAGTTATACAAGAAATGGAAATTCACCCTTTCAATTTCGCTTTGATAATGTTTTTAAATAAGAGTGTTGAAAATTGAAATTGAATTTGAGGCAGGGAAGTATACTGAAGTTTAAGCACTAGCGATTCAAGCCGGGGCCTCTTTGACCTTGTTAGTGAGAAAACAACTGGTTGTTGTGATGGTCGGTGGGAGAAGTTTTACTGAAGAACATAATACGTTTCGTCCTTTGTAAAACAGGTTTTTTTTGGAAAAGTAATCGCATCTGGGGGGCACGATTTTTATTTGAGAGGGCACGTTCCCTCTAGCACCCCCCCTCCTCCTTGGCAACGCCACTGCCCGGGGCGCCAGCGCCCACCCTATACTTAACCAACGGGGTATCTGTGAACACTTCGAGGCAAGATATACCAACTCCCTGTTTTCGGGGTATATAGGAATATACCTGCAAGCCAAAAGGTGGAAATTGTGCATCAGAGCCCAGATGTATATTAATTTCGCACTGTTGGTGGAGAGTGGATTGAAGATCATTGGAGGTCAACAAGGTCAAGAAGGCTGAAAACGTTGTGAGCACAATAACTCCTAGTTATATTGGTGGAGGTCAAGGGTCATTGAAGTCAACGTATGCGAGAGTCTGAAACACTGTACAAAAATATAGTCTGGAAGAGCAACTAATTAGCACAACAGGTAATTGGATGAACTTTACATCACACGCACACATCTGATTAGGTAAAAGGTCAATAGAATTCATAATGATAACGTATACGCTACACACGATCATATAAACGCTAAAGCATGCAACCATCTGAATGTGTGCTAGAAACCGTTTTCTTTTTATGTTGGGTCAATGTTATTTGAATTATATAGAGGCCAAACCATGAAAACGTGATTTCTGAACGAATGTTTGAATGAAACCAATATACCATCAAAGCATATACTTACTTTAAAGTAGCCTACACGATAAGAGAACACTATCGTTTTATGTGGAGGTCAAAGATCATTTCAGGTCAGCAAATAAGGTAGTTCCAAATGTAAAGCTTAGATTTGATACTTTTGGGGGGGGGGGGAACTTGGGGTTAGAATTATCAGTTATCAAGCACAAAGATGTGGCAAGGAATTATTAAACTTTTTGGCTAACATCTAAAATTTGTCATTCTTTCCTTTTCATGTCAGCTTGTTTGTAAGTAAACGACTAAAATCAATTTGTATTTCATCGCGGAACGTAATCCGTGTTCTTTCTTTCAGTCAGGGACCGATGGCTTTGTTATTAACTGGGATTTGTACCCGGTCCTGTCAGCATTGTTTGCCCTGTCCCACCTCAGAATTGTTTGCTTTTTGTATCGAAATTTCAATTTTATTATTTTGAATTTTTTTCTCCAACTTTGTAGATATGAAAAGTGGAAATTAGTAAGGCCCAATCGAAATTTGGACATTTCGTATCGAACTTTCGACCGTTTTATCTGAAAATGTTGACTCTTTCATCTCAAAATTTCCACTATATTTGCAATAATACGATTTTCCATCTCATGGGAAAGGGGGCCTGGGGGGGGGGTGAATATTTAACAATCGCATGGACCTTCCCCTGTATATTGTATATAATCATGTATATGTTATCATGCATGGTCCCCTCACCCATGTGAATTAAAGTCCCTGCTTGGCTGCCCTCCAGCCCACTGTATCTGTGCCGTAACCGAGTCCTTTGGAGCAATTCATACGTGATATGTGAATCCATATTACTCTGTGCAACAACCCAGTATCGAGTTCAATGGTCATTTGAGTTCGATAGAGGTCAAAGGTTAAAACCCTTGTAATGACGATTGCTCCAAGATGATCCCGATTGTCTGTGCACTACTTCCATTAGAAAATTCAAGGAATCACTATAAGTCTGTTGGCTTATTGGTTTTTACTCAATCCTCTTTCCGCCACCTGTCGAATGGTAGCGTACTTCATGTAATTGCCCCAAGTTAACTAACACACTTAGTCGTCAAAGTAATGTGGTCTCTATTTCCTTTTAGAAGTTCTCACTAGCTAAATTTACCCTATATCCATAACTGGATAGCTTACAACTTGGGTATTGATGCGGGCACTGTCACATTTTCACATCATGACCCATATGATTTTCCGCTATGTGTTCGCTAAATTTTCGTCACTTGTAAGCAAACCCGGTTATACTCAGTACTAAACAACTTTCAAACAAAACTAAACAAAATTGCCTCAACTGAAATGTTTGCACCACATTTGCGTACTCTAACATTAAGGCACAAGAACCGGATTTTGTTTCGTATCAAAAACTGGTGTTCTGTTGATTTTCGGCACTTTCCCTGACTGGTGGGGGATGTGATATTGACTCTGTATGCAGGGAGCTGCTACTTAGAGTAGCAGCTCCCTGCTGTATGCATGGAGTTATCGCCACCAGAGAGAATTCTACTGGTCCGGGTGAATAGAATAAAGGAACTCTACGGGTAAACAGTAAGAGCGCCATCTTTTTGAAATCGACGGTCGCTACATAGAACCTACTTCACAGTCAGAAATCAGACTGCGACTTTTGACCGTTATTTCGCAATCATTAAACACTTCGCAAAAGCGGTGAAATGCATTGTGGGAGCTTAGTCCATCACTACATTTTAGTACACTGCAGCTTGGATATCGTCTGAAAATCCGTTTTAATACATATTCATAGAGCAGCAATCGGATTGCTTGAACCAAAACCTTGAAGAAAAGAAGTTAAATATTCATTAAATATCTGTTTGCGACGATGTCAGACTCACGATGTGGATGAAATTCGGAAATTTCTTCGCCCCGGCTTGAAAAATAAAAACGAAACGTGAGTAAAAACCTTTCATCTTTCGAATTGCACATTTTCCGTTTTCAAGAAGGTACTACCTCCATCGTCCGGTCAATGGTATAAAACAAATTGAACAATGATTTTGGGCTAAATTCGGAGTTGTTCCAGCATTCTGGGTTGAATTAAAGTGACATTTGTAAGGTTGCTCTTGATCACCGGCATCAACGTATCCTATCGTGGTTTATTGAATATGTACATGTGTATGCGCATTACCATAGTGTGTAGCCTAGGGTTATAGTTTTAAGTATTCTACAGTACAGTGTATTCATATTACGGGACCTTGTGTTTATGAATGATGTTAGACATTGTTTACGAATACAATGTCGTTTCCTTGAATTTTAGGGTAGTGCTAGTACTGTAGTGACCGAGCAGTAGGACCCTACAGTACAACTACACAATACTAGGCCTATGCTGGTAATTTTAAGTTTACTACTGACTTCTGCCACTAGTGGTTGTCAGCAATGGCAATACCTTCATATCAGCCCAGCTGCTAGTAGTATTATAAGTACTAGTACATATAATAGTACTTGAAAATTAAAAAGCTTACATTTAAAAAAAAAAGGTACTGCCTTGGTCGGCTCTGGTTAGTACTAAGTAGTTTTACCCTTGTGTGATTTAATCCGGTGTACCTAGATACATAGGTTGGTCGAGTCAGTGACAGGTGAACATTGGTTCTGCACTGAATTTTGTACATTGTTCGCAACACATTTTGGTAGTATCCTTTTGTGTGTGAATTCATATTGCACTTATTTTTTGGGGGGGTTGTGCATGTGCCCATTTCACTTTGTTACAAAGTTCTTCAACTTGTACTGTTGTATGTCTCTGTCATTTTCAGAGAGAAAATGCATTTACAAGTTCCACTACAATGTTACGTAATATGGGCTTGTTGCAACTAATCTCTGCCTGTTGCATTTAAAAGCAATGTGAAGTCATTCGTCATGTGACTTTAAATATTGTCTCCTATTATCCAATGTTCTGTTAATATTTATTTTTGTTTTCTTTTATTTTCAGGACTCTTTCTGCATCTGCGGGTTGGATTCTCCTTTGTGGGCAGTTGGGATATAGTACATGCATCGATATTCGAGACAATTGTAGCCTGCAATTATTTCAAGTTGCTTTCTTAATGTGTTTTTTTTTTACATTATTCACAGTTTCAACAAATATGCATGTGTAAAATAAAAACCCCACCATATTATCTTCATTGTCATACATCATGTGGCAAATATTGATGCAATTGCATGTGGTTGTTTTTGTAGGTCCAGGTTGAAATAATGTTGCGGTGGAATGGAAAGTCAATTGTGCATCTTTTGTTCCTTGCAGAAAGTACACGAACCTAAGCATTCAGTAAGGCTCAAGTTGATTTTTGTGTTTATGCATATGTGACACCTACCTTTGATAATTCACTCTGTAGACACAATCTAATGGGTAAAAGTGACCTGTTCTTGTTGCTTTGTCACAGGGTCAAACCTGACAAATTTCAAATAATGACAAGTCGTGGTACTCATCATGAATACTAATGAGGCCACAATTTCATAGTTAATGTTTCAAAAATATAGTCCCAGCAATTGGTCTAACTGCATTGAGACATTGTGGTTGTTGGCCGATGACAGGTAAATGATAATATTTGGTATATTGATTATGTATATTAATGAGGGGATGTGGCTTAATACTAAGATTGGGAGGCCCATTAACCCTATACAGTAATATGGCATTTGTTCACCAAGGTATAATAGATATTTTAATTAAAGCTTGTTTCAACAGGCTACTAATCAAGTCATTTCCAGTCAAGAGTGTAAAGTAATGTGTTAGTTCACATACAATTTTTTCCAAGTCAGATCAATTTGCTGGTCCTTGCAAAAACGCAAGTGGAGAAATTGTGAAAGTTTTGCTATCGCACAGGTTGTTACACTGTTACTTCACCCTGAATTTTCTCGTTACATATTTGCTGACACCTCATAAACATCTTAATGTGCTTGCTAAGAACAGAAGTAAAATGCTAAAGTCAGTTTTGTCAATCTCACTCACATTAACTTACCAAACAATTATTTTGTCATGAGTGTTTGTTCATTGAGCATGAAACATTTCCTTTACTTTGGCCGTACCAAAACAGTTCATTGAAGACATAGTCATCCAATTCTTTCAATTAAAATTTCATTTCACCTTTTAACTTACATTTATGGAAAAGCGTCTTTATACTGTATCTGTTGTGTTGCTTTGAAGTGTTTCGAATGATTTCTAAAGGTAGTCAGCATAGGCCCCAAATTATAGCACGCTATAATTGCTCGAAGTTTTCAAAAAGTACTTTCCTTGAGGTCTTTACTCTTCGAATTGTTCTCAGACATTTTGAGGAACAAACAAGGTGACTGAATGTCCCAGTGAGGAAAAATACAAATAGTGTAAGAATTTTAACAAAGGTGACCATACTTGAATATCTAGCATATTTGTGGCAAATACAGCATGGTAACATTATTTTTTATGTGTTTCAAATCAATTTAAAATTGAGGTTTTCTAATGAGCAACTATCAAAAGTATAGTGTGTTCATATATTAGATGAACAACACCTTAGTAAAAACTACTAAGTATTGCTTAACCTCTTCTCTAATTTTTAACAAGTAATTCTTTTAAGGTTTCTTTTAACATTTTTTTTTTAAGGCAATCAGTCTTTCAGGTAAAAGTAATTTTCCTCCAATAAAAGAGAAATTCCTTTACAATTGGTATTCTATTTGATTCTTTGTTTGTCAAAGGTGTCAGAAATTGGATCTTGTACCTCATACCACATGGCCATAAGACTAATAATATTTACAGCTCCTTAAAGACAAACATGCTATTCTGCTCCTCTGTACCTTTAATTGCAGTCTCTTGCAAGAAAGTGATTACAGTTATGCAGTTGCACATACTTATCCATCACCATGCAAGTTATGCAACAGGCGGATACCTCCTGTGGAAGGGGGGGGGGTGGGGATTGTTCCTATCAATATACTTTGACTTCACCTCTCATGGGATGCTAAGGAATATGCAGTGCAATGTTACTATGATAAGGCTAAGCACATGCAGAGAATTTAATTCGCGATAGTAACCACACCCCCACTCTTTGAATTGCATGCTCAAGGTTTCAGAAAGGGTGTGATGTAATATGCTAAGCACATCACTTGTCTGAGATCACCCACCACCACCTCCCCCAGCACACACCATCGTTGAAACGTGCAATTGAAACCGAACCAGGTGATTGAGCATCGGCTGCTACGTAGTGCTTATGAATATCCCTACGAACCGTGGAAACGAGTTGAATGTAGAGCTGGATCATATGATGCTAACTTCTATACAAATTCAGTCATCACTGAATTTGTCTAACATCACTCGGTGCCGTGTGGACTGAATTTTGACCGGTTGTTTTCTAGCAACCTGATATTTTACGAATGTTTTCATTTGTGGTATGGATTTATCCAAGCAAAAACCTATATAAACCTATTACATCTGCTAAAATCGATCGAAGTATGTACACTGGCTTCTGTGTTGTTGCATTCCAGCGCATACGCTGTGTTAAATGTATAGCTGTATATAGGATGCTAACTTGTTAAAATTTCAAAGATGGCGGCCCAACATCACCCGCGAGCATTGGAGACATGTGAAATGAATTGTGATCGGCCGTTTTCAAGCAGACTGTGATAATTGACGGATGTTTCTGTGTTTGGAATGAAATTATCTAACTGTTTGTGAACATTTGGCGTTTGTTCCGGTATTTTAAGTCTTTTATGAGTCGATTTCATGATCGGTCGCTACGGCTTTTGCAGCCGTGACCTAAATATCACCTGTAATTTAGCGGATTTCCTGTGAGTATTTCTGTTCGAATTTATCGCTAGTGGTAAGTCAGAAACCTTTTTATCTTAGTTTCCAGGTTCAGTAGACATTTGAATGAGGTTTTAATGAAAACAACACATTTATTTCAACATTTATTTCTCGTCTCTCAGTGAACGATTACCGCCGAAATTCAAAATGTGTGACGTCACCAAAGCTTAATAAATTCCGGCGAACCTTGGGTCTGCTTCCCAACTGTTCACACAGTACAGACAAGTACAGTACAAGTTAAAAACTTCACAGATAATTGCGTTAAGAGCAATTCCCGCTAGACGTAATCCCATCACTGAAGTGTACACTAGCTGATCAGTGACTCCCACTGGTACGACCAGAACAATAAAAGACATATCTATGGAGAAAGCTGGTCAACCTAGGAACAGTGTTGCTGGAAGGTAACATATCCTAGGATTAGATCTAACAAGAAATATGTAGGCCAAGTCAAGTCATGTAGACCTAGCCCCCCTAGGCCTGCAGTCGGTGTCGCACCACAATTAATTGCTCCGTTGACTTACACACTAAACTGGTCCCATTCCAAGGACGCTAGAGCATAGACGTTTTCAACTGACATGCCCTAGGCCTACTCACCATATGATGGCTTGGGCTATCACAGCACATTCAACTTTTGCCACCATGACGGTTTAGATTTTGAGCTAGAAGAGCTCAAAGTTTAACATAGTGCTCCCCAACCCATCTGCTAGCTCCCGCTGCAGAATCATCATGTTTCACCCAAGATTTTCTAAAATGTCTCAAATCACCTTCATTTAAAGGGTGTGAAGACTCGTGCAAAAAGAAACGTCTAATGCCGATAATCTGACCTATAGTTTCGAATGAGGTGTAACAGAAGTGTTAGACACCACCATCGATCCCAGAAAATACACACACACAACTTGCTACCGTCGTTAATTAGACACTAGTGTACAGTCAGTACATACAGCTGCGGTCAATACCCACAGCACAGTGTACAAACCATATAGCGATGGACATCTCAGGTCCAGCTAAAGATAACAAGGTATCACGCCTAAAGGCATTGAAGACTCGCCCCAAACAGTGTGCCGCCCTCTGAAAAAGTTAACTTTCTGTTGCTTGCAAGTGAAGTTTTCTTCTTGTCGCTACAAAATGCAGACAGTAATGAAATGTGATACCTTGTTATCTTTTATCTAGACCTGAGATGTCCATTGTTGCCATGTACACTGTGTTGTGGGTATTGTCCGTAGCTGTATGTATTGACTGTACACTAGTGTCTAATTACCGACCGTAGCAAGCTGTGTGTGTATTTCCTGGGATCAATGGTGGTTTCTAACACTTCTGTTACACCTCATTCGAAACTAGGTCAGATTACCGGCATGAGACGTTTCTTTGTGCGCGAATCATCACTCCCTTTAACAAAAGGGACAGCCTTTTAAGTGTAATGTCAGTTTACCTATTGTTCAACTTTGTTACTTGCAAATGTTGTCTGCATTCAGTTTGACATCTGGTTGTATTCGGTGAGGTTTAGCATTCACCACAGTCAAATTGTTTTGGTGTGGGTAGTTGGGTATAAATATTCTAATACTTTTTCAATGGACCTTTCTTGCACATGGATCATGGTAGTCCAAGTTCTACATGCAAGGTCTGGAACATTCTTTCAGAGAGATTTTTTTCAGTTTTAAACAGCACTAAGGTTATTTTGGGTGTTACTAAAACGAATGACAATTGCGTTACACATAACAAATGACAATATGTTGTACACACTAAAAATTTGCGTTGACTAAAACGAATGACAGTAATGACAGCACAGACATTTGCTTCAACCGGATATCACAGTTCAGACTTCGTGGGTATCTAGATCTAGTAAAGTATACGGACAAGATAAAAACGCACCTTATAGTAAGCGAAATTGTAAGTCTGATTTAAAAAGTAATTTAACGTCATTTTTCCGATATTAAATGTTAGAAACTATAATCTTGAAACGGCTTCAGTTATCTTTCTATATAAATCTACAGAGGTAAAAAGCACAGCACGCAAGTGCATTCCCACACAATTACTTTCCCTGTAGTTTCTATCTGTAAATTACACCAAAACCCTGCAACCACGTAACATTCGATTTTCCTCAAATCATTTTTGCGCAGAAAACCAATAACATTTACTCCACTCCGTTAATCATTCTATCTCTTCTCAACACTGTCCTTCGTTGTCATTCGTTGTCATTCGCTGCCATTCGCTGTCATTCGCAAATGATAATTAACCCTGTACAAAGTCAATTGTCATTCGGTCATGCGTTTTAGTTTGTCCCGTTATTTTGCATAGACAATTCTTTCTAGGTGGTTGAAAAGTTGATTTTAAAATATATGTCAAAACTTTTGCTTCAGAAGTGGTGATATTTCTGCTGTAGTTTTTGTTGTTATTATATGACAGTATGAATTGTGTCTTACTAGTGGCACAAAGTTTAGCAGCTGTTTTTTTTCGTTCCCAGTGAAGTGGATAGAAAATGGCAGAAGAAGTTGGCAGCCCTAGAGGAGAAGGCAAAGTTTTATCAAGAACATCACCTTGTGCCAGAATACAAACCAAGGTAACCAATAACTGTTATAGTTTCTAAAGTACTGATATCTTGTAAATTTCAAGAAGCAAATGGTTGTCAGCCTTATACTTGACATGTAGCTTCCCCTTTATGAGCTGAAAATGATTGGTTTTGGTGGAGGTCAAAGTTCACATGTTCTTTAGGTGGTCAAATTATATCTAATTTCCCAATATTTCTTGAGAATAATGGTACATGGAGAGATTTTATTACATTTATGAACGAGGCAGAAGGTTACTTTATTATGATCGGAAGAAGTCACACATTTTTGGAGTTTTTCATCGTTATTTACCGACAGTAAGAAGAGGTCAAGAAAGAAATTTCTCATGAACTCAGCATCTCAAGATAAATAGTTTTTCAATAGCTCTTACTTAAAATACATGGCAATCATTCGTCACAAACAAATTTAATTCAATCCTCATAGCACGATGGATGTAACCTTTGTTAATTCTTTTCGCCATGTACATATACAACATTCCCTTACAATACTTCATAGCAGATATGCTACTTCATACCATTTGCAAGTTAAGCTATAGGCATATGTAAAATTTCAAAGATTGCCATTCACTTTTTATAACAAATGAAACTTGACTAGTCAAATCGATAATCTGTTCTTTTCTAAACCTTTTTTTAATCACAAATCCTATTGGAAATTTACCACTTTTGCTCTCCACAGCTGTGTTTAGTTTAATATGCCGTTGTGCTTTTGTATAATATGTAGTTAATGTTTGTTTAGAGAAATTCCTTATATATCAAAACATGAAACTAACCTAGTTGCTACTAATTGAATGTCCTTAAGAGAGTCTCATTCTTTCTAGCATGGTAATTTGATATTCCTTGGAAATTCTCTGCTATCATAGGTCAGGATATTTGCACCTGGTATTCAACTGACATGCGAATAAACAGCCTTCTCTGCATGCTTCATCTGTACCAGTGCTGGCAGACTGCTTCATGATCAGTATCATGAAGATGGCAAACATGGTTGGGCCTGCCACATTTGTGACTCTGTCACAATGTGCAATAGTAGATTTGAGCTAGGTAAGATAGGAGCACAGTAAATGCCCCCCAAAATCCCTGGTTTGGGTCATTACAAGAAAGGATACATCCCTATCATACCCATCTTCCACCTCCAGCCAAAACTGGGGACTATCATCATCAACGCTACTATTTGACCAGATGGCTGGTCATCTGCCCCAGAAGATCACCCCCTGACCAGAGTGCTCACTGGCTTATCAAGAATTCATCTGTCTATACATGTATCCACCTGTAGCACCAGGTGTGTTTAATCTCACGGCTTCCTACGCATTAACTTGACTGTCATTCTGGATGATTTCAAACAGATTCATGGTGTCGGTACAGCGGTACTGTTCAATGTTACCATTCATTCCTTTGCCCTGGTCCTAATCCTGGCGGTCTTGGTCAGTCTGGAGTGCACTCCCACCATTCACCCACCCTGTGTCTATGGGACCATCTTCACAGTTTGGGGTGGATCCAGAATGAAGAGATTATGTGTTTTGACCAGAAATGGGCCAATGGTGGTACACTGGTGCAGTGCTAAACAGTCACCATTTTGAAGGCTAGATAGGGTGGAAAATATGATTGTAGAGTCCAAAGAATTAAGTATTATTGTTTGTATTTACTTGAACATTTATCTACAATGAATTTCATTTCTATTTCTTATCAGGTTAAGAGACCCTTCCCCATTTTGGAAAGAGTTCTACCGACAGAAAGGTGCCATAGACACTGCAGTGTTGGATAAAGAAGTAAGAGTTAACCATCAAAACTGAAGTAAGAGCTAACCATCAAAACCGAAGTTGCAACTGAAAACACTGTTGTTTGTGTCTTAAAAGGGCATTTTAAGGCCACTCTAAATTTCTGCAGAAACAAACAATGCCTGTTACTTCCAGCTGTCAATACCTTTAAGGCCATTGAGGGTTTGAAGACTCGCGCAAAAAGAAATGTCTAATGCCGGTAAAATGACCTAGTTTCGAATGAGGTGTAACAGAAGTGTTAGACACCACCATCGATCCCAGAAAATACTTACACAGCTTGCTACCTTCAGTAATTAAACACTAGTGTACAGTCAGTACATACAGCTGCGGTCAATACCCACAGCACATTGTACAAAAGATACAGCAATGGACATCTCAGGTCCAGCTAAAGATAACAAGGTATCACGTTTCATTACTGTCTGCATTTTGTAGCGACAAGCAGAAAACTTCACTTGCAAGCAATGGAAAGTTAACTTTTTCAGAGCGCGGCAAGTGGTTTGGGGCGAGTCTTCAATACCTTTACATGGGCCACTTAAAGACAAAATATTGATGTTCCATGTTTCTTGTGTATAGCATTCCAGCTGTAAAGTAAGTGATTTTTTGTTTGTTTGAAGTTTAATTGTAGCAATATGTTCTTTTTTTGATAGGATGTTCATGTGTTTGCATACGAGCCTCGTTCTGCTGAAAGTCCTGATACACCCAGTACAGGGAAGAGGAAATACGTTGTAACCAGCTACTCTGAGCTTTGGCACCACATACAAAACCGTTTTAAGCACCAGCAACCAGCAACCTTCTACGAGGTCATACCCGAGGGAGCTGCTTGCAAATTATACTTTGATCTAGAATACCAGAAGAAATATAACCCAATGCATGATGGGAGACAAATGGTTGAATCCTTAATTGAGGTTTGTTACTTGCCAGCTGAAATCTGAGGTTAGAGTTTGGAAAGTGCTCATAGTAGCTAAATTATATCTCAGCATTTATATCATTACAGGGAAGGTTTTCTAGCTGATTGAATTCACTGACCTTTGTTGTTACAATATAATGAAACTAAATGTTGTGTATTAACAACTGGTGACTTTTAATTAGTCATACCCAGTGCAAGATTTAATGTAGGACAATAAGCGCATTTCCAAATTGATTACGCCAGTCCAACATGGATCAGAAATAAACAATTATAAGATAACCATCAAATCAATGAATTTCATTGAGAAATAAACTCTCCAGGAAAAAAGTAAAAGTAATACTGACTGCTGGAGCACAGTAGAATTATTGGTTATTTCTGCAGAAGTGCATGGGCAGCATGGCATATGATTTGTCGCAGTGATGATACTGTCTGTCATTAGCCAAATTGCAAAGGCGGTTGGGGTTGGGGGGAGGTGATATTTAAAAAATGCAGGTAACATGGCAAAAATTCCAGTACCGTCCAATATAGAGGAGGGAGGGATCTGCATATTCATGGGCACATCAATCAAGAGAAAAGACATTACGAGTCCCATCATGAAATGGATTGCATCGTCACAATTGTGGTGTGCAATTCTTTAGTATTTAACTTCATCGTTTCACTGTGCTTTCTTGCCCATGTTTTCTCAGTAGTGCTGTTGGTTTTAAAACAGATTGTTTGCCAGAAACTCCAGGAAAGTTTTCACATCTCCTGCAGCAGTAAGGATGTCATGGTTTTTGATGCCACCACAGATACTAAATTCAGCTCTCATCTGATCTTCAACCTTAAAAGTGCCGCTTTCAAAGACAATATACATGCTGGTAAGAGAAAATTAACAAGATGATTGATGGGGTAATTCACAAATTTTGGAAGTAAGGCTGTATATTTTTATTCCCTTTAAAAAAAATTGTAGAGTGAAAACTCAAGAAGTTTATTGATGAAGCCTCTAGGTAGATCATGTGTCCATGCTATCTTTTATTATTTATGAATATGCTCTGCTGGAAAAGAGGGTGCAATGGTTATTCAACATCCATGTATTTTGTATGATTGTACAGAAATCATGAAGAATTAATTCTTATAATATGTCATTTTCATAGGGCATTTTGTGCACCATTTATGTGATGGTTTGAGAAGACTGCAAAGTACTGATGGTGATGAGGTACCTTGTATTGCTAAGAAGCCAAGACTTAATGAAGATGAAACAACACTGTTTGTACTGGATCAAAATGACAAAATATCCTTATTTATTGATGAAGGTGAGTAAACTGACTCATTTCACGTATTTGGAAACAATGCTCAACTATTATAGCAAGTAATAATACCCAAGAATTTTAAACTAGAGCAGCAATGCTAAAGAACCTGAATACTACAGCTGTATTTGTGATACTGTCATAAGTGGAAGATATTTAAGGCATGTCTGTTAGCCAACCCTTTCATACATAGAGCAACAGATACAAAACAGATATCACTGAAGGACAAATTCTGCCAGATAAAGCCTAACCTTGAACTTCAGTATCAAGGACATAGTGTAAGGTATACTGTCCGCCCACTGGCGGGATGGGTACCTGCCTCAGATTCTAATCAAGAGTGGATTTCGTAAACATTTAGATTCAGCTCCAAGCTGTCGGGACCAAATAAAAGATTTGCTGGCTGATGATGAATGTGTCGGGGCTTGCAAGAAAGTGGTATCACTGTCACATTAGCACAGTCTGTCACATTAGCACAGTCTGTCACATCAGCACAGCCTGTCACATCAGCACAGCCTGTCACATTAGCACAGTCTGTCACATTAGCACAGTCTGTCACATCAGCAGTCTGTCACATCAGCACAGTCTATCACATCAGCACAGTCTGTCACATCAGCAGTCTGTCACATGAGCGCAGCCTGTAACATGAGCGCGGCCTGTCACATGGGCGCGGCCTGTCACATGAGCGCGGTCTGTCACATGAGCATGGTCTGTCACATGAGCGCAGCCTGTCACATGAGTGTGGTCTGTCACATTAGCACGGTCGGTCACATTAGCACGGTCGGTCACATTAGTACACTTTGTCACATTATCACACTCTGTCACATTATCACAGTCTGTCACATTGTTCAGTCGAGTGAGTCAGTGGCTCGTTGGTCAGCTCTGAACTTGGAACCTGATACTTCTTGGGATGAACAATATTCTATGTATCCCTAGCTTTCCCTGCTTCATAAACTATGCATTTTAGACATTCAGCCACTATGTTAAGGAGGTTACTGCAAGACTCCTAATATATTATAAACCTGTGTGACTGATGCTTCAGAATTTGACTCTGACAGGATTTTATGCTGTGTAAAAGTAAGTTGGCCTGACGGTTCGATCCTAGCAGGATCTTCTTCAGAGGCTAAATGACAAGTAACAGTAACAGAAGGGATTTTATGCTGCCAAATAAATAAATATGAAGACTTAGTAAACAAATCCACATAGTGCCCAGTAACAAAATTACAAAAGAATTGCCCAATAGGTGTGCAGCAGTAAACAAAATGCACTTTGCTGTCAAACATTGTGATACTTCAATATTTAGTAGTACATGTTGACATTAAACCAATTCTGTTGCTAACACAAAAACCATGTTGTATAATACATATAAAATAAACTTCCCAGTGATAGGTGGTAGAAAAGACATTTAGGAAGATTAATATCAATATACCTCTCTGTGTTCCCTGCATCCTTCATTTATCATGTCTAATTGTTGCCTTTGATGTTCATGAGAATTTTAAAAATGGCATTGTTTTCAACATATTGAAGAAAAATAGACAATTAACAGATAAACACATGTTCAAACTGTTACTGAGAACATAATAGGAATAATACTCTTCCCAGGATCATTGATTAATTTGCTGAAGATTTATGCTAGCTTTGGTAGCTTCCTTCTGGGATGGCTGCATGCTAACCTTTTGTCTTAGTATTATTTATTGAATCAGAAGCACAATGCTGTCTTGAATTCTGGATCTCTTCAGCTTAGAAGCACTCATTAATTTTTTTCAAATCTTTTCATCTCACAAGTGATTTTGTGTTTGTGCTGCTTTTAAAGTGTTTTATAATAACTTTCTTTGCAGGTGTCTATACTAAAAACCGCAACTTTCGACTTTACAAGTGTATCAAGCTGGGTAAAAATAACCCTCTGCTGGTAGCAGATTATAATAAATTTGAGCTCAAACAGCCCAAAAGGAAGATTGTGAATAAAGACAAGGAAATATTTATGGAGAGCTTAATTACTAATATAAAGTAAGTAGATCATGATTAAACATGATTGTCCTGCAATCTCTAAGGTTAGACTTGTGATGTTGCTTAAGTGTCACTTGAGGCTTCAGTATCCAGTGATGAGTGAGATGTCAGTAATCGTAAAATGAATACAAGCTGAGATCAGTTTATTTTGACAAAAATTTGGTTATTTCATTTATTCATGACCAGACGTTTGCTGAAGCAATGTTTTCTTTTACCCATTGTGGCTCTTCAAACTTCAGAATTGGTGCCACTTTCCATTGCCTTTACAAGAATATTGTACGAATTGTCTCATAAAGCATTCTCTTTGACATTTACACAGGTGTACTTCAAACACAAAAGTACTGACGTTTGAGAGTTCTGTAAGAGAAAGCAATATTTCAACAAGTGAGTAAAACTTTGTAGAATTTTAGCTTGAGAAAAATATATTGCAACTCTATGTGGTATATATGTGAATATCCCAAAATGTAGTTAGGCAAGTGTGCTAGAATAATTAGGAAACAGATTTAATTAGCTATGTTAATTGTCTTTAGTTGATGTGTCTTTTTATGGGGAGGTACCTGGCAGAAAGTTCTGCATTTGACATAATTCCCTTAACTTCAGAGATGGGTTAAATTGCTATTTCATTATTAAATTTATAAAAATGCCATCATTAATATTGATAAATGTTGTGAACAACTTCCCCAAACAGCTGAGAAAAATCTTGTTTTTCATTTGGGAGTTATGACAGATGTTCATTTAGACACAAGGCTGAAGATTTTTATCAAGTATTAATAATAATATGTTTGACTCTGACAAGGACTTTGACTTGGATACAAAGGACTGATACTGGGAGTATTACATCATTCAGACTTAGATGCCAAGGGACTCAAACTCAGATTCCAATGTGCTAGACTCCAATACAACGCTGATTATTACCTGAAATTTTGTGACTTGAGTCACTGTATTATACCAATGAAAACAAAGTTTACAAACTTGTTTCGAGTCACCTGACTTATGCAATTCAGTGAGTCGTGAGTCATGTGTGAGTCATGTGTGAGTCATGTGTTACTACATTGCTGATATTAAGAATAGGTTACATAGAAGAGAAAAGAAAACTGGGACTGAGACATGCATAAACATGTACACTGCTGGAATCAAGTCCAGCAATCCTGCTACAAATCTGATACAATTCAGTTGAAAGTAGCTCTGTTTCAAAGGTTAAAAATGCCAGGAGTTCAGCAGACATCCTGTAGGGGTTAAGATGGACATGAGTTTAAGATTTCTTGACTTATCCATTGAAAGCTGATTCTGTGTATAGTAATTCCACTGATATAAAGCCATGTTGTTACTGTTCCACCTCTGTATAGGTCCTCAGTCCAGTCCTGGAAGCACAAACAAAGAAGGCTACAGGACCGATCCTTCTCCATTCTCTGATCTGGATGATTTCATAAAGACTGTCGTAACCAAAGGCGACGTGCAGGGGAACATTCGTCGATGGGTGTATTTTGCAGAGAGTGGCACTATGTTGTATGATATTATAGGAAATAGATGGTGTGAAAATATCAAAAGAGCTCACAAGAGTAACAACATCATGTAAGTACACACCAGTAAATAAGTGAAAGTTTATGAAACAGGAATCCTGAAATACTTTGAATTATGGAGAAGCAAAGTTAAACCATCATCAATAATCTGTGTCAGAGATCCTTCTTACGACAGAAAAGGAAATTTTATTTTGGGGGAGATATCATGTTTTCATATACAAGTCTTGAAATGTCATCACAGAGCAACTTGTGCTTTAATTTTTGATGTTTGTTTGCAATCATAGGTCATGAAAGCTTATTTTCTTTGATAGAGGTTGTATTAGCAACATGTTGTACTGGTGGGTTGACATTCGTGCGGTTGTGTTTGGTGCTGGTGCTTTGGCATTCATCGCAACCTATTCAGTCAAGTTGGTGTATGTGTGGGTGTGTTTGTGCATATGTTGCTCTAGCTTGTAAAATAAGGATCTCAAGAAGGAAATATGTGATTGATGACATATTTGGTATATTTTTTGGTCATGGTCAGTAGATGTTTCCTGTTGTGTTTGGTAGGGCTATCCTGCTTATTAATGAGTGGCTTAACGTAAAATTCTGAAAATGTCACCATCTCTTCAACCATATGGCCGATTTTGTTCATACTGGGTATGGGTAACTACATAATAAGTAAATGTTCTTTTCAAAAACAATTTTACATCATTGATATTCATGAATGGATGGGGCTTAATGGGAAATCTTTGAAAACAGCTTGTAAACATGATTGCTCAACAAACAGAGTGAAACCCCTCCCTGCAGTTACTTGCCTTTAAATATGTTACATATGCATCACAAGAGTAATTTATTAGTTAATAACCCTGGCTGAAGTTAATAATGCAGTTGGAAAGCAGTATAAATCTAAACAGAGTCAGTGCTTACATGGTTTGATGACTGGGAATCTTGTGACATAGTACCACAATGATGAAAAACAGGGGGACATTGTTGTTAGTAATTTATTTTGCATGCTTCCTGTAACAACAAAGAGCTGACTTTTTTAATAGTTAACCTGTTGATAGTTTGACATTTGGACCTCTGCTGACCCCAATTGACCATTGACGTCCATCCAAAAATAATAGGGTTCTTGTACTCACTGTATATGGCAAATATGAGTGAGCTATGTGATGTAACCTATCTTGGGATATCGTTTTTATAAGGCTGTACAGAGTGTGACCTTTGATGATCGCAAATGACCAAAACCAATAAGGTTCTTGTACTCATTGGGGAGCCACATGCAAGATATGAGAGCCATTCAAGTTTCCTATTATGTTGCTGCAAGCCTGCATTAGTCGATACATAATACCTCTTCATTTTGGTGTGCACAAGTTCATGAATATTAACATGTATGGCCTACCACACTACATGTGTGGGCCTCATTTGTGTCTGAACAAATAAAGTGTTTCTTCTTTGATGAATATCTGTTGATGTTTTTCAACCTTACATTGGCATGAAAACTGAAGCCAGATGAAGTCATGTGAGGTGTGTTCTTTCATGTCGTTCAGATGTTGGATTTTATCATTTGTTTCACAGGATTCTTGTGAATTTGAAGAGGAGAATATTCTATCAGAAGTGTCATGATCCTGACTGTAAAAGAATTGACTACAAATCACCAGAGCTCCCTCTACCAGTCGACTGTTTACCGCAAATTGAGGATTATGAAGATGAGGAACTTCTACGTGCTTTAGAAATGGTAGACAATGGCAGCAAAGGAGATATGTATAGTAGCACAGTGTCCATAGAGAACACTTGCTCTTCTACTGAAACCATCAATGTGGCTGTGGCAGAAGAAGACATTACTGATGAAGAATTTAGTGAAGTTTACAATAAATTACTTGAAAGTCAAATTGTTTCACCCCACAGAACTTGATGGAACATTCATGGGCAATGACAGGTGACTTTGGAATCACATTAAAGTGCAATCAATTTTAAATGCAGTGACTGCTTTTTAATGATATTGCTATCCAGCCATTGAGGCTTTTGTCTTTTAGGTAACATTGCAGAGAAACACACACAGAACAGTGGTGTTGCAAGACAAGGTTAGAGAAGTTGATGCTTGGCCATACAAAAACACAGCATTTAATGTAGCTTCCAAGTGGAACAGGATTGCAGATGGCTGGCAGGGCTTGAGGCCCCTCGCAGGAGAATTGTGGTTTAGGTGCCCTTCCAAGTGGAACAGGATTGCAGAAGGCTGGCAGGGCTTGAGGCCCTTCACCAGGAGAATTGTCATTTAGGTGCCCTTCCAAGTGGAACAGGATTGCAGAAGGCTGGCAGGGCTTGAGGCCCTTCACCAGGAGAATTGTCATTTAGGTGCCCTTCCAAGTGGAACAGGATTGCAGAAGGCTGGCAGGGTTTGAGGCCCTTCACCAGGAGAATTGTCATTTAAGTGCCCTTCCAAGTGGAAGGGGATTGCAGAAGGCTGGCAGGGTTTGAGGCCCCTCACAGGAGAATTGTGGTTTAGATGCCCAACAGGCAATGAAAGCTGGCAACTTTTGCAGTCTAACATTTCTAGTAAGGCTATTTAAATTATCAATTGAGCTTTTGTCCACTACTGAAGTACCACAAGGTACTTCAGCAATGAGGTGAATCAAATTGAACCTGGATAATTTGATTACCTAGTCCTTTTTGTAATTCAAAGGATCCGGTTGAATAAACCAGCAATATTATGAAGTATATCCTCAATTAGTTGAGTATATGTGTGTGTGTATGGAGGATGGGGGGGGGGGTGTAGGATAGACAGAAACATACTCATTCATGCTTTCTCACTTTGAAAGTGGGGAGGCTCCCCATCCTACTCCCCTCCTTCACCTATGTGCCTTTGTTGATACAGGTCATTTTAAGACTGAAGATAACCAACTATATTACTTGTTCAGATTCCTCTTTTATTCAATATGTTATTCATACAACAACTAATGATCACTACATAACGTAACATTTAGGGTTTCTAAAATCGTATGAAGTGTTCAATCGGTTTTGCTACAAATTATGGTGTATAAAGACTTGTTCATAATTTGAAAAAGGCATTTATATACAATGTATTGCAAAGATGAATTATGAATAGATGAATAACTATTGGTGATTACTGTAGAAACTTTTACCTTTTCTTAACTTTTACATGGCTGAAATGAATTGCACTTACATATATGCAAGTCCATAAAGTAGAGCAATATAATGCATGGAATATTTAGACTTAACACCATTATGATTCAAATATAATCATTTCTTATTCACAAAATTAACATAACTTTTTTGACAAGGTTACATGAGAGATGAAATAACATACCAAATACCCTCAATATTAGGACTAAAGAAGAAAAATGTAATAGAGGGCAGTCTCCTGCTGATTGATTGTGTATACTCCATGAACACATGCACTTCATTTTGCCTGCAGTGGTTTCTTTCTCTACACATAAACCTGTTACAGACTTAATGCTTCAACATCACCTCTACACACAGGAATGAAGACAGGAATAAACCAATCTTCCACTGCAGCTGTACGGAGTATCCTTAGAAACCAATGTATTTGCGATAAACCTCTCTATACCTGATACAGGACAGTCAGTTTGTAGGCCACATACATAACCCTCTGATGTTAACAAATGTACTAAGGTATTTCTATTAGTTTACATATGTTTGTGGGGTATACAGCTCTGGTACAATGAACATACTTTAGCAATGATTTTGTATAAAATTCTGATGAATTATTCATTAGCCTGATATGTCAGAAGCCACATCACATTCAATAAAGATAGTACAAATGAATGAGACTCCCTCTTTCCGAGAACACTATTGTGTTGAATATTATCAATGCAGTGTACTAATTTCAGGCACAATACTGCCCTCCTCCCCCCCCCCCCCTCCTCTGCCCATACTTCTACAAATTACAATTGTTAGACATTGAATGAAACAAGAAATGAGAACTTCATTTAATGTAACAAGCAAACCTGTTATATATTTGACAAACCTCCACAATTTTAACACAAATCAAGTAACCTTTAATAAAACATGAAAAATGGCTATAAATTTTCGATAACAAAATGGTGATGAGAAAAGTTCCTAATGGCTACAAGGTTGACATATTAACTGAATGCTATACACCAAAGTATTAGGTTTAAAAATGTGGAGGCACTTGAAGTAATTAAGATAAAATCTTGAATTATTTCCAAAGTAAAAAAAAATTGGTCATGGTTAGTATCCTCTCCTCAAACCACCAAATACCAAACCTAACATCTCCCTATTCCAACATCATGCCTCCATGCTTCTGCTATCTTCTTAATACCCTTCTTATCATCTAACACCCTCCCTCACCACTTCCAACCCCTCCCGCAATCCTTCCTCATTTATTGTTTATGAAATGACACTAACAAGTATCATAAAACTTTACCTGTAATATTTCTAGTTGTAATTATCCTTTCACATACCCCACAATTACATTTCAAGGTATTTGCACATTGGAACCTAACATCTTCTCTTCGGGATTACTGCAGTTAGTACATGGAAACTGTGCACCATTTACTTATTCTGAGGATGAAAGACAAAACAGATGGATATTAATGGAACAGCTGATTGAAACATAGCATTAACTTTTAGATGGTGAGGGTAGGGGGGGGGGGCACTGTCCTCCATCTGGTATGACCTCTTACATGTCTGGCATTCTTAATGAAAGGATTTGAAGTGAAACTAAAAGTTTAAATGTTTACAGGTACACAGTTTTAAAACTACTGAAAAGTTGTATGTGTACTTGTACCTATCTCCATCCATGAATGTAAATGTATGCACAAATTTATAGTTAATTCATCATTTCTAAATTTAAACTGACTGCACATTCATCAGCAAGAATAATGAATTATTTATGCTGCAGGGAAACTTTAACCAGAATTGGCAAGTTTGTTAAACCAGAAAGCCAGTTAGCTTTGGGATTCCTTGCCATACATTTTGCTCAAAACTAAAAATACTGTTACTATCTGACTAATGTAGAGCAAGTGAATTAAAATTTGTCCAAGAATTAAGTGAGAACCAGAAAAGATTTGTAGAAATCCCTTGTGGGCATCAACTATGTCATTCTCTCATCAGGATTTTACAGTACAAAAATTTAAATAAATATGTTTCAATATCCAGAAAGAGCAGTTTTCCCTATGTGAAATATAAACACATTTGACCAACTTTCAGCTAGCAAATCCCTTTAAGAAGTGTTGCGAGTTACATGACATTGTTTATACACTAAGACACTTTTGAGAAATGACCAATCGTTCTACCATTTGAGATAACCTATTGAGATATCCTGTATGGACTCTGGAAGCAGATTTCATTATCTGGATGCAAGGTATATTTCATTGAAGACCCATGGAGGCCTCTTAACAGAACTAAAATAAACAGAATTTGACCAAACTATGTTCGTTCACCAAATGTAATCATAGCATTGGAGAATATACAGATTAATTGTAGCTTTAATTTTGGAGCTATCGTGATTGAATTTGACCAAACTATGTTCGTTCACCAATGTAATCATAGCATTGGAGAATATACAGATTAATTGTAGCTTTAATTTTGGAGCTATCGTGATTGAAAGGTTTTCAAACTTTGATGCCTGTTGACCACATGTGACCTTTGACCTCTACCAATTCAATAGAATTCTGGCACTTGCCAAGCTGGATCTACATACTAAGTTTGAAGGTCAAGAAAAGATGTACTTGTGTTACCGTGTTTACAAGATTTTCAGACTTTCACTTAAATGTTGACTGCAAATGACCTTTGACCTCCACCAACTTCAATAGGGTTCTTGTACTAAACATTCTGAATCTGTCAACCATGTATGAAGTTCAACAAAGTTTTCAGATTTTGACCTCTATTGACCCAAATGACCATTGAACTTCACTGAAAACAAAAGGCTTCTTGTACTCAATATGACAGATCCACAGTATGAAGTTAATCCACCATGAACTTTTTGAGTTACAATGTTTTACAAGCAAGTGTCACATACATACACACACACACACCATTATCATCACATAGGTTCCTTCTGCCTCCGGCAAGGAATGAAAATCGTTAATGACTAACAACCAATGTCTCATTTTCTTGAGTTAAGGTCTGACCAGAGGGTCAGCCGGAGAGGGAGGGGTATAGAAAACATGGGATAAGTTGTTTGTAATCATTTGCATAATGTTGGCTTACTAAGGAAACAATTAAAGTTACACCTAGAGGGCTGAGTGACATAACTGTCCATTGTTCTCAATGCCTGTGGATGTTTTCATAAATACTCACCTTTGACCCGGAGGGGTCTTTCCCTCTGTTCTTTCTGTTTTCCTCATCCTGTTGTGATATAATCCCAAACCCAGATTCAATGAACATGGATGGAATGTCTTTACCAAAGTAAACCTTCTGAGTGGTTGCTATGGCTTGGTACTTCATCATTTCTAGGTACTGAGGAGTAAGTTTCACCTGCAAAGGAATAGTTTCCAACAAAATGAGATCACATGTGAAAAATTTTTTTTAAAAATCAGGAGGTTTATAGAGAGCACACTAATCTAAACTACATGCCACAGATGAAACATTCAAATTATTTCATACAATCTGAAATCTTTTATCTTTGGGTAGGTAATAGGGACAAACCAAACAACTGATAAAACTTCCAAAGAAAAGGTATTCACTAAATAACAAGATTGAAAACAATCTACTTCCAAACCAATTTCTCCTTCATTGTAGAAATAAGTGTGTGTGATGAGGAGGATTCCGGAATAACACACCCAGAGGCTTTGCATGCACAATTACAATGGCTTACAAACAAACATCTGTAATTTCCAATTAGTTTCACTCTTATAACTAGTGCAGTGGTCTGTACAAACTATGATTTCTTATCACCTCAAAGTGAAATGAGCCGGTAACTATACTTAACAGATTCTTGTATGCAAACTTTGGCATGCTACATAATCTGTTGAAAGTAATATGTATGTAAAGTGTGTAATGGATGATTTGAATAATTTTGCTCGAGTCACAAATATGAACTAATTGTTTTCCAATGGGAAGGGTTCCTTATTGTATCAGTAGGGTCAAAAAGATATGGATGACAAATTATTGTGTAGATTGCTTTGCCTAACTACAATGAATCAATCAAAGTTTACATTCAGTAACGGAATAAGCTATCAGATTAGACCAGCAGTTAGTTAGACCAATGTGAATTCCTGGCTACATATTTTAAGTCACAGACTTGTGAAGGATGATGGTCTGAATGAACAACCTACAAAAAGAACAAGTTTGATACACTTACATTGTTTGATTCTGCTTCTCTCTGTGATTTATAAAATTCAGCATCTGCTCGTGCTCTTTCTTTTGCAAGATGAGTTTCATCTGGAAAGGAAGACCATTGATTACATAATTTGGCTTCCATTTGATTTGTCAGCAATCATGCAGGAGAGCTTTTCTCAGTCTCTCAATCAACCTCATCTCATGCTTTTTGGTTTTTATTTGTACTTCATAACTGTAACCTGCTTCAAAATACATTGTATGAGACAAATCAAGTTGTCCCCAGTCTTTAGAAAAGGTTGCAAGAAGTGTGAACTCCCTTTTAACCAACCAAAGAATGTTTACATTAAATACTTATAAACAATCCTTTTTAAGATGTAATCTGACACAACTCTTGCTGTGGCCTTGAATGTACCTTCTATTTCAGATATTCTCTTTTCACTTTCTTTTTCCATGATCTTCTGTTTATAGGTGATGGTAGCTACTTGTGACAGCTTCTCTGCTTCTATCACTGCTCTCTTCCTGTCCGTCTCCGCCTCTTTTTCTACCACCTTCTGATGTTGTACTGCAATCAGAAGCATCGTTTTCTCGTTCTCCCTGAAAATTAAATAAAAAAATTCATGGTAATAATCTACACATTGTCTACTTCAAAGACATAAAGCCTCAATTAATGCTTTCATGTTTAGGTGGACAATCAGGAATTATGTGTTATCCACAAAAAGTGGGAACTGATTTATGATAATTGAACGTCAGGATTTTGTCAATACCTTAGTCAGTTTTCGATGTTCTTTTCAACCTCTGATCCATTTAGTATTTTAACACTTGTAATTGAGATGACAAGAGGCCTTCATGCTGTATGTTAATGTTAGCAAAACACATTTCCTTTGAATTTTTGGATTGAGAGCAATAAGTTGTATTCGCTCACATGTTGAAACTATATTATTAACAGATTGTTAATAATTGAAATGATCATTGACAAATGAACTATTAGATATTTTGCATGATAACTGAGTGCCATCATCAGCATATTTTGTGACTGAGAGATAATTGTAAGATTTAATTTTTTCAGTGTATTTAAGTTAACTTCCTTCATGCAAGAATGACCTGCAGTGACCCCTAAACATATATTGTTCGACATGAGTCACTAATGGTCAAGAAATTATGAATAATTTTTATAACATCCCTGCACCTTTGTGGAATGTGTTGTGCATATTTTCAAATAATGGCCAAGCAAATGACATTCAGTCTTAATATGGACACCTTACAGGGTTCACTTTCCAAGGATTATTGTTTCAAAAGTTCTTCAGAATTAATGAACAATTGCATGAGTAGACTTTTGATGCCAGCCAATTGTATACCATACAGGCTAAATAGCTTTGGTAGTAATCTTGAGCCAAATATTCTCACCACCTGTGTTGTATAAAAGCAAACCTTAAAATGTTTGTCACTAAGGTTAATGGTTTACTTACATCAGCTCATAATTCTTTCTGATAGTTTCTGGAATCTTGGGTTTTGTGACTCTAACAGCATGGACGGTTAATCCAGGAGCCATCTTGTTCAGGTCTTCCTGAAGGGCCTTCTTGAGATTCTCATCAATTTGATCTATGAAAATAAAAGTACATTAAACATGTATCATTTCTTACATCAATATTTGCTTTGTGCATAGAGTAATCCATAACTGATCCTCTTTGACTATTCTGAAGAAAAAAAACAGATAATTTATGAGTACTTACCAAAAAGCTCAATGTAAACTTCTTGTAGATTATGTGAGCTGCAGAATTGATTCAACTCGTGATGGACTTTGTTAAATATTAATGTCTTGTCATAATCAGCTGTGTACTGTTTCACTGTTGAATGAACTGTTGGAAATAAAACGATAACATGTCAGTGCTCACTGAACAGAGCTACATAATGGGTTATCCAATACACATGAAACTACACCACTATACTGAATGCTTCATTACCAATGCTTAATAAAAAAAACATTCACTACAACCAATAAACGCCTCTCAGCCCTAACTGAAACTCACTGAGCTATATAATGGGTTATCCAGAGATGCCAACCTCTTGACACAAAAAAACAGACTGAATATCCTAAAAAATCAGATTTTTGAGAGAAAAATCAGATTTTTGCAAAAACTCAACACTACCACTGGCCCGTTGGCCCGGGCCAGTAAAATGTCAGAAAAATGTTTTACTGGTAAGAACGGGCAAGTAAAATGTTTGCTTAATCAATAACATCTAATGAGAAAATTGTAAAGCATCTGTAATAATTCTTATGATGCAAAAAGGGTGTTTAAATGCATAATGAGAATAATGATACAGCTTAATTGCTTTCATATTTTGGGCCAATGAGAATTTGGTTCAAGCCAGAAGCAGAAGTGAGAAAAAAATTACTGTATAGACTTGCATTATACTCATGTAAATATGAGCCACATTCCTGTTAACTGACATTATAAACCAATTAAAAGAAAAAAAGTGTCAGATATTTCAAATAATCAAATATGAATTGCAGCATGTAGCAAGATTATTGATCAACTATTAAAAAAGAATATTAATAAAAAATATTTTTAAAAAAACGGATTTTTTGTTTTTTTTGTTTTGTTTTTTTTGAAAGATGAAAAGTCGTATTTTCAAGAGGCGAATCGTATTATCGTATTTCACTTTTTTTATCGTACTAAATACGATAAAATCGTACTGGTTGGCATCTCTGGTTATCCAATACACATGAAAATACACCACTAATAAACATTCACTACAACCAATATACCACTCAGCCCTAACTAATTGAACAGAGCTATATAATCAACACACACACCAATGCTTCATTAAAAGCATTAACTGCAACCAATAATCCACTCAGCCCTAACTCAGCCCCAACAGAGCTTATAATCAACACACACACCAATGCCTTTTGACAAACATTCACTACAACAAATAAACTTTTTATTTTTGGTTAGAATTGAAAGCATCAATCTGTTACAATTGCCAATATTGATAAAGATACACCTCCTATATTATTTTACAGATTCCATAATTTCTTCCCTACATGATGTTAAAGATGACCTTTGATCCACTGCACTTAAAGCTCCCTCATAAATTGAATTGGTAAACTGTGTGCATGTCTCTTTGAAAAAAGAACAATTAGCAATTAATGACCTTTGACCTATAACCTATTATTTTTGTCATGATTTGTTCTCTCTCTTCAATCATCCTTTTAACCAACTTTCAGTCAAAATCCAGTCAACTCAAATCCATACAATCAATCCAAGAAAATCAACTTTGGGCAAAATACAATTAAAGACAATAGTCTGGAAAGAATACCACATTAAAACCATGGCCTTTCAACATTAACTCATATTCATTCATACTTTTCTTGAATCTGAATGGTCGTTGTCGTCAGCTGACCATGCATTAACATATGGATAATGCACGGTAAACTCACTGGCGGTCAAGATTAGTTGCACAAAAAAAAAATTGGATCCTGATCCCAGCTAGCTGCCTACGCTAACCCCAATTTCTGAGAAAGCTAGCTTCCTGCCTTAAGTGTACTTACCATAGGGTGCGAGCAGCTATCATAACCTCATTTATTATAACCTCTGTTATTAATACTATGGCATTAAGCGGCCATGGAAACATAAGTAAGCCTAACATTAGTAATATCAGAAGTTATTATAAAGACACTTATACACCACAGTTGACTAGCCAATGTCAGAACACCGTCTAACTGATAGGCCTATGCCTATCGTTACTATTCGGGAATACAGCTCAGCAAAATGCATCATTCTCCAAAGAAGGAACCTGTTTCCATCTGATCAAATGTTAAACCCATTGCACTACAAAGTTAACTGTTTGTTTAAGAACTTTCTTGATGGAATTGTTCACATGTGTTTACAACTCAACAGCAGCTATATATATATATAGCTAATTGCACAGTATAAAGTACAGTATGTACCCCACAATGACTGTTAAGTCACTCATTGCATCACTGTACATCTGGACATGAATACTTGGTTTGTGTTGCTATGCCAATTGGACACAGGTGCACTACACCCTTGTGTCAGATCGTTATGCTGTACTACAATGAAGTGTTGTTCAATGTATAGCCTAATTGTCTCCATTCTTGTTATTTTATTTGCAGAGCAATTACATTGTTTGCAACTTTTAAGTTTTAACTATAATAAAAGTAAAGAAAAATGAGGTACCCTTTTGAGACAATTGCTGTTTTTTTTTCTTTTAAAGTCGTTAGTAAATTGTAACGTTCTGAGATGCAAACTAATGTTTATTTATCACTCACAGGGGAATAACCCTATTGCTGGTTGATGCACTCAGCCTACAGCCTTGTCCATCGCTTGAGTAATATTCCTGTCACTGCAGTGCATTATCATGCGATAAACGCACTGTAAACCGTTGATTAACCTCTAATTAACCACCTTAAATTTAGTCTGATTCTATGCTCTGACCTCAGTTTACCTCATATCACCTTTGACCTTCAATAACAAAACATTAAGCAACCAAGAATTACTTAGGAGCATCTGCACGCAAGGTGTGACATTCCCTAACTACATCTTGTCTTACTTAGCTACATTGTTTCTTAGATGTATATTCTGACTGCCACCGATAACGTTCCTGCCTAGGGACATAAAGTTGGGTCTATCAATGCCAGTTTTTGTCCTATGTCTTTGTCCTATATACGACATATCAACTCTATCACAATGGCAGTTATAAAAATAAACTTTCAGACTGAAGGTTTTTAAAGCTTCAAACTTTGCAGTTATCTTGGCAACTTTCTCTTAGGGACAGCTTCGTGACATCTCCCTGACACTGACATTTTACTTACCATGATCAGTATGTAGGTAGTTGACAACTTCAATTCGATCAAAATAGATCATAACACCTCCACTGTGACAAAAAGATATAAATCCAAGTTATTGCTGCAGAATGAGGATTAATATGAGCTGTCATCTATACGGAACCTGAAATCTGCTTTCTTTGTTTTTCAATCACAAATAAATCAGTCAATTCTGAGTGGTAACATGAATATTCATATCATGGTAAAGGGACTTTACCTGAATCTGTTTGCTCTTCTGTTTTTAAACCTACTGACGTCATTTCACCAATTAATTGATGTTTGGTAGAAAATTTATCTCACAAATCATGAAACATGTCCACCCCAATACTAGTCCTAAATCACTGAACAGGAATACAACATTTATAATTGTGATTCCTATCAACTTATTATGTAAACATTTAAAAAGTGGCAGCAGCTACATCCCAAATTAGATTTAATGATCGAGTGTAAAGTAAATTATTGCACATCAATCACAGGATAGTCACTGCCGTATCATAAAAAGCAAACCCTTTTTTTTGCTGGTGCATGTACCATCTATCAAAACTGACATTAACCAGCCACTGGGGGAATCCCTTTTTAAGGGAAATTATCTTTGTGTATGTCCATACATATGAAATATATTCGATATATGCTAATTACATACACATCATGTAATCAGACAAAGAGCATGCAGAAATATGATGACATTGACTTTTCAAGGTTTAGTTAGATTTATTGCCAAAATTAGCTCATGAACACTCAAGCTAGCATAAATATTCATGAAAATGGTATCATCTGTTTTCACCTGTTCTATGAAAGTTTTCCATTCTGTGAGTATGGACTTATTATGAATAAAATCACCAGCTCAATTAATCCATTGTACAGAACCCTTTGGCATCATTCTAAACAATTATGATTTTGGTAAAATGAATTATAAGAAAGTAAAAAAAAAACCTGTTTGGCCAAGTAATTTGTATTTATAAAGCAATGAAACAATGGAAGTATTAACATTTGAGCATGAACAGAGGAGCTGACATAATCATTAATTAGTATTTAAGTGAGTGCATTCCAGAGATTTAACATATTTTAACGGTGAATATCATGAAAATCAGAATAGCTATTTATTTTTTCTTGGATCATAACATATCACAACTAACATTCTGCCTAAAGTCATCCAACTTAAACTCACCTTTCCATTCAAGTCAGGAATAATTACAATTAAATGTGAGAAGATTGGGTCTAGCAGTGGCTAGCACCCATCAACTTGCTTCCTTAACTTCCATATAGATTGCCTTAGTTTTCTCATGTTCCAGCATATTCCATAACACTATATTTCCTATACTGTAATACACTGCATAACACACAAAGTCTGAAATTGTATTATACTGTATTGACAATATAATTTGTTGTAAAAGCAGGGTTAGTGAAAGTCAAACAGCCCTTTACAATATTTTGAACAGTCTGAAAAATGTGAATCTGTATTGTACAACAAAACTGTTTTAACATTTTAATTATTATATAGTTTGGGGGGGGGGGGGGATAGACCTATTATTCCCATAATCATGAAATACCATATAAGGAACTCCTATCCAAAGCTCATTTTCCTCAGTAAAGAAAAGATTAAATCAACCCTACCTCGTTCCACAAGGCACATTTTTCACTTCATCTGTTTGAAGTGTAGTCTGCAAGAAAAGAGTATAGCTTTTAGTACATTCCTACAGTATATACTATGTGTATTGTGTGATGACATGAATCTACATATCCACCAAAAGGGGGGGGGGGAAGGAACATATAGAAATATCAATTAAAGTTGAATAGGTATCATTATCCAGGATCATATCAAGATTGAAAGTTTGGAATTGTTCTACAACATTAAGCAAGGCTAATCTTATGATGCTAAGTGCTATGATTTTCAGAAGAAGACCTGTAAAACAACAAAATGTTGTATTGATACAAATGAGTCTTAGTTATTCTTAATGTTATATTCTTTCCCCTCAAACTTTTGAGTTCAATACCTGAACAGATCTGAAGGTAGTAAGGAATGGCAGCATGGTGTGGTAGCCAGGTGCAGAAGTTGACTTCAATAATGCACCTCCCTGAAAGAAGAAATTAAAATATTAATACAACAAATAATGTTTAATTCATTGAACCAGCTAACCCCTGTACTGTACTGAGCTAATTTGTTGAAGATTAGAGTTGTTTTACAGTGCCATCCAAAACAGATGATACAAAACTTCTCAAAGGACTGAATTGGGCAGGCGTGAGGTGAGGGTTTCAACAGCCTTGTGCTACATAACATATCTCACCTTGTAAACCATACATTGTTACTGTACTTGCATTTGCATCTGACAATATGCTTAAAATCTTGAGTAGTCTGTCTCTTTTCAAACCAATATGATGATCACTAGGAATAGGCCCAAGATGGTTGCCCCTCCCACAAGCCATTGTACAATCAAGTCAGTTCTCTTCTTTTGAATCTTCCATGGTCCTTCAGCCAACAGAAATACTTATAAAGGCAAACTAAGAGTAAGGATCCAATTGATAATGCACCCTAACGATAGGTTACATTACAGTACTTTAACAAATAATAAGAAGGGGCTGGCAGTAGCACAGAGTTCAAACAAGTTCCAGATAGAAACCTAACATCACATTCCACAATGGTACAGGCTGAAAATGTCTCCTTGGGCCAAGCACAGAAGAAAAGAGAGGGGAAATCATGGATAAGCCACATTGATATTGTACATTTACAGCCTGAAACTATACAACTTCAACCTCTTTGTGATCTACAAAGGCATGCATATCTATGAAGGCTGGAAACTTTCACCAACAACCAGGTGAAACCATACTTAAGGTTGTAGTAATGAGGATATTAAGTCTGGGAATTTATTAATATTAGTAGAAGTACTTACTCTGTAATAAACTCCAACATGGCCTGAGGGCAGAAATACAGTAAGATTCATTTGTCAAGAATATTCATATCGAAGATTACAAGAAGTTGATAAAAGTAGTAGGTTTATTAGCCTGTCATCAACAATGGGGCTTAAAACTGAAGTTAATTACCATGTGGTATAGAGGAACAGTAACATTAGACGTTTATCAAATAGTTTAACAGTTTTTTCTCTTTGAACATGGTCATGATGTTTCTTACGACAACACCCCAAAATGTATATATATCACACTGATCCAATTAAACATTGATGTTCTAACATTTAATATGCAATACAGATCATTTCCTTCTTGCTTTGACAATCTGGAGTCCTTTTTAAAGATGGTGCTTTAACTCACCTTCTTCTATTTTGTGCACGGCGAAATTCAGCGAAAACGCTACCATAGCAATAATCACTGCAATGACTGGTGCAACGTTTGCCATTTTGGGGTCTGCAATACAAAATGTACAAAATCAGAGAAAGATATGCCGTTGGTGTCCTTTCAAACCATTTAAATGTCATGACTCTCTTCCCAACTCCCACCAAAGGCTAGCCAACCAATGGCATATCCTGTATTCTCATAATTCTCATCAAGCTGTGTTATAGTATACTTGTACATTACATTGTAAACAGTTGTAGGCCAAAGATTTCTGCATACAATGAAACAGGGCTAGTAATTGTTATCCAACTCTCCAAGAGGACTAAATCTTGGTTCAGATGGCCAAATCTCCCTTTAGAGGTTGTTTATGAAATTCATGAATAGGCAAACTAAACAAACTAAATGATTCTACACTTTTCATATGAAAGTATGGAGTATTCAATGACAAACTAGTTGACAGTAAAGTATTGTTTATACTTCTGAGCTTCATCTTCAAGTTAAAAGCAATATTGTCCGGTACACAACAGAGGCCATCATTATAGATTTGCATGATCACAATAACAATATATAGTTATATAGCACTTAACTTAAAACGAATATCTCAACGCACTTTACATGGGACTATATAGTAAAATCTTAATAAGTACAAATATGAGATACATACAGAGTAATAAAGAACTTCAGTAGTCAAAGCAAAATAAGAAAAAAAATGATGAAACTAATATAAACAATGTTAAGACAAATAAACACAAGAGGAGACATTTAAGTGCAAAGTGGGTAAAAGACAAAGTGCTAATAGTAGGACTTTCCATAGATGTGGTGCACAAATATGAAATGCCCAATCACCATAAAAGTTTAACTCAATGGTTGATGAAGGCCAGGGCTTTCAATCAATAGAATATGCCCACTACAAGCCCATATCAACAGTTCACTCTGAAAGTAGGTTGGGGCGTTGCCATGAAGAATATTAAACCTAAGCATAACATTTCGAAAACGATTCACTGTTAAACTGGCAGTTAATAAAGCATTTTCAATACTGGAGTAATCAGATCATATTTTTTGGTTTGATGATTAAACGAGGAGCAGAATTTGAAAGCTCACACCTGGTTTATTTGTGATTTCCTAATTATGCTTTTTCTCTGTTTACATGTTGTTGCACTAGTTTTGTTGGTTATCAAGTCTAAATTGTACATGTTTATAACACATGCTTTAATTAGAGATTTTAAAGGGATTTTTTAGCACTTAAAATTTATATCAAATTACAAACATTCATATTTACAAACCTGCATTGTGTACAAGACTGTGAGCTAGTGCATGTGTAACTTTTCCACAGTAAGATGTTGTGGACTTAAGTTTCAACAATGCAGTGATTCAAGTAAAATATAGAGTTCTGTGGCACTTTCCTAATGTGATCTTGCTTTGATTTTTGGTGGCACCAAAATGTCCAAACTGGGGGAAAAGTTTGGAATTTTTCAAGTGCAAGAATGCACCTGCGTGCATCACATGAAATTGAGGGGGATAGGGAACTTGCCTACACAACCCCTCCCCATCCGAAGCTTCATTGGTGATTCAAAGTTGGCATGAAATTCAAAATTATGACCAAATTTTAATGTGATATAACCAGGGACATACTGTAGATTAACCATGTTTTCAAGAGGAGTGACATGCAATATCAGTTTAACATGTTCCAAACTGTTCAGGAATACATTCGGGTATGTCCTAAAGGTCACTTTGGGAGGAATCAGCTGAGCTACAGTAAACAAAAGTAGTTTTCATCAGCTTTCAGAGCCAGAGATACAGCCTGACCCTTCTCTGGATGATGTTGCTGTAGGTAGTGCATTCCAGACCAAGTCAACTGTGATCAGGTATACCAATAAAACCTGGAAGAATCATAAATGCACCCAAATTGGTCCAGCTTATTAACATTGGTGACTGTTGCAGACTTAGACCTGGTTACTGCGTACACAGTATAGCCCATATATGTGTATTACACACTGTGCTGTTGTGGCTTATATTGTGATGACTATAAAAAGTATAATTTTGGAATTTAAGAAAAAAATCATCTGTTACTTTAATAATCCGCCCGAATGTTCCCCTTCAGGGAAAGTACCAAAATGCAATAGGAGAACATCTTGTTTGATATATCAAACAGGATCTGGGTTTTTGTGGCTTGCATGTTCAATAACATGAATGGAAGTGCATGTGGTACAAAAATCGGGTCAATTGAGGCAATTTTAGACCTCTTGATGCCTCCCAGGAGCAGCAAACGAAAATTGTTTTCTCAGACTGAGTCAAGCGGTTGTTTACAAGTGACGAAAACATCAGGCTCTGATAGCAAAAAATCTTCACGGTCATGATATGGAAAATTTATAGTGCTATGAAAGGCAAGCTTTTCAGCTGCAGTGATGGGTAGCTTATGGCTAGAGAGAACTTCGAACTAGACTTAGAAACCACATTAGGTATGTGATTTAGTGTGTAAGTTAATCGGTCTTTTAATAGGCATATGCTACCTACAGGCTACAGTAGGCCTAGCCTAGATGTCATGTGTTATTAATTATGCTGTGTGTACTGTATGTTATTTGTACCTGTGTTATAGCACTGCAATTGCCAATAAACAACGTTTACATAGTACAATATATTACATAAAATAGACTCGCGCATATGACTAGGTATTTAGCTCCCAATTGACGAACAAAACTGCAGAAAAAATCGCTGGAAGTGTAAACGCCTTTGTATTTAGACTAGTTGTACTTGTAGCTTAACATAGGCCTAAGTCCGCCCAACACAGTCCTATTGTACTTGTAACTAGTTGTAATGTATGTTAGGATGTTAAGACAGCAGCAAAACTTTCCCAGGTCATCTGTGGCATATGGGAATTACTTACCGGTTGGTGCTTTTTCTTGGTCGAAATTAACTAATGAACGTGAAAATTGCAAATATACCTTGCAATTTGCTAACGCCTGGATTTGGAACTCAACACCAATGTAAAATTCGATGCACGCGAGTAAAGGAGGTGGCATGAATATGATATCTGCAATCGGTAGCCAAATCGTTCTATGGGACGCCGTCATGAACACACATGATGAAAAATCATCTACTTTAATACATTGATTGTAATACAAAGTTTTATTTGGTGAAGGGTAATGAAGGGAAAGGGGTGAGATAGAGGGAGAGGATGGGAAAGGGTTGGTGGTTTCATAAAAAAATTCTTTGGTTATCACTTAAAGCAGACAATTGTGGTTACGAGGAACTTCTCTTTCACAACCCTAACTTGGATAGAATATTTCAAAAATGAGGTTGCTCGGCTCCAAAGAATTGAATTGACTCTCAGCAGTCATACGAAATGTCAAACTGTCCAAATTACATGTTCATTTACATGGTGCGAGTCGATTGCTTTTGTGCCAAAAATATCGTAGTTAAATTGCATCTGATGCTGTGACACGTACTACTCTCAAAAACTGTTATTGCCGCAGGCCCGCCTAGTCAAGAAATCTGAGATAGAGGGGCACCGACATTTTAAGGAAAAGCACAATACTCGTGAACTGTAATTTGTGAAGATGTTATATATACACATATTGGTAGAACAGATGGGGAACAGTGGTCTGCGATAGGTAGAGAGGCATACCACTCGGTCTGTTTATGGGCCTCTAGTCAGGAGCGTAGGCTACAGTCACCATCTTTGATACCGATTAGATTTTTGGGACCGATTGCAGTGACTGGCTAAGCAACGTTGCTAAATATAAACCAAAAAGAGTATAAACAAAAGTATAAAGTACAAAAAAAAGTGAGAGAGAGAGAGAGTGTATTCTAATTTCTCTTAAAATTATTTCAAAGACCTAGTGCCGTCAAGGGCGGATGGAAGGGGTAGACGAAAAACCCGAAAGGTTTAACATATGTTCCTTGTTCTCTTGTAGTGTCTTTTATATGATAAAACATTAGAAAGATAAATTATTCTAAACTTTCTATGGAATGGATCAGAACCTTAGTGGGAGCCCAAAGGAAAAAATCCTTTGCAAGATTCAGCGGATTAGATATTTATTGTTCTTTATTGTTCCCGGAAGCTTTAGCACTTCATACTCCGTGTTTTCTTGTAGCGAATTCAAACAACAAAAACACATCTCAAAAAGAATATGTAGCATATGACAGTTCTCTGGGATGTGTTCTAATGTTTGATGTGAATACTGGGGACTTCAGCTGCAGCATTTGCAGATAGTTCTTGTTGTTTTGATTTTTTTTAAAGCAAACTAAAGTTCAGAGAGGAATTCAGTTTCAGTGTATTGTATTACAAATCTTGCTGGGGGTCTGGGAGGCACCCGAAGCTTTAGCAATTTTTAGCTTAATATTATCTTAATCCTCGATATGTAGACGACAGAAGAAACAGAAACAGATAAAAGCTTTGGTTTTCTGTTTCTTTTTCTCATATTTAGCTCATCGCTCCCATAGCTCCCATAGATGAGACTATTTTAGTTACTTTGCCAGTTGGGCATTATACAGCTATGTCAGTTGCCGTAGCAACAGTTGCCATGGTCATGGTTAATTTTCCTTTATAGCTGCTCTCGGGGGGGGGGGGGTTACCCCATGCTAGGGTACCCTAGAGTGATCGGAAGGTGAATGAGGGAGGGTCAAAACGTGTCCGTGTGTGCGGGTGTGTCATTCAATGTGTGTGTGTCCAATTTTTGTGTCAAACTACCTCCTCCTACACGACTGCGCAGATTTTCTTCAAACTTGGTCGGAAGGTACCTCAGGGTGAACCCTTATTTTTCACAGGCCCCTGGAATTAAAAGTCAACTTTACTAGTAAAAATTGACATGGAATCTTCACAAAAATTTCAAGTCGTACTTTCCTCCGATTGCCAGATTGTGTAGTTCATCATAAATTTGAAATCCGTGTTGCTAGCGCATGATGAGATATCTGCAACTCCGTGGATTGCCCCCTTACTTTTATATTACTCTTACATGGGCGTGTATTTTGTATGTATTTAAGATCCTCCTGCAAGCAGGAACTCGCGAAGAAGCCTCATTGGCTTATCAAAGCCGCAAGCTGACCGAAGTCAGTCTCTTAGATCATCATATTTAACGTCCATGATTATAAATTGTCAATTGTCAGCAACTCTGTAACTGGACGACATACATTAATCTTGGAGTGACTCGAACTCGGGTCCTTATGATTGGAAGACACTGGCGTTAACCACTGAGCTAACACTCCACAAAGGTCATTCATGCTGATACATAAAGGTCACATATAAAGGTCACATGTTGAAATGTCAGCAGACATGATGACATTTAACTGTCACCCTGAAAGCACTATTCCCTCATTGTGACATTTATTTATCTACCCTTGAAGGTTTTGCGAAAACCATGGATGTTCAGAACCTCCTGTAACAGTACCGTACAGATTTGAGCAAATTTAGCATGGTAGACTTCGGGCCAACAGCCACTGGCCATTTATAATATATTGGTACTAACCTTAGACAGTGTTACAGATCAGTCGAGCACTTGGAGGTTTAAATGCTCTTGTTGCAGCATTTAGTTTCAGGCTATTGTAAAGACTATGCAAAAGTGCTAAATGCAATAGCCTAATAATGTAATATTTAAAGAACTCCATAGTTTATTAACCGATCATCCCTTTTCCCATCTTCTTTCAGTCCAATAAACGGTGTTTCTGACACATGCAAATTAACATGAAAGTGTCGAGAGAAAAACAAAATGATCAATCTATGCTGAAAAAAAGTTTTGAATTAGCCGTATTTTGATGTACTTCTTGCTGACATTATTGCAGATTTACAAGTGCATCACCGATACTCTACGTGAACTCTTTCATAATAGCTCTCAGTGGTCATTTAAATTAGATACACGGACATGAATTCTACCTGTTAATAAATTTATTTTATAGTACTTCTTTTTACGAATATACTGAAGACAGTTCGTGTTTTATCTTTCAATTCTGACCTTACTAATTTGAATGTGACAGAATAGTTTTCCCTTCAGGGAAACCAAAAATAACGGTGATACGGGGCCTCCACTCACCACTGACCTCAATCGTTACCAAGGGCTTATGATGCTTACTGAAAAATATAAGACGAAGTTTCATGTGTCAGTACAAGGCGTATAGGAGGCAGGGGGGGCTGGGGGGTTGCAGCCCCCAACCAAACTTTTTTTGTGAAAATTCGGCAATATGCTGAGAATTTTTCGGGCACCTACTGAAAGAAGAATAACTTGCAATGTGTTTTGCAATGGTTAAACTTATATTATTATTGTTATTATTGTAACGACTTCCCCAATAATGTTACCAATATGGAAGGGTTACACGGAAAATGATTGTATGTTATTGGCATGTGATGTAATAACCAATGAATGCCTATATGATATGCACATAAACATGTTGAACGCGCGCGGAAATTGTGGTTATATTTTTCGGGCAAGTCGTTACAGCCCCCCCCCCCCCCAATCAAATTAGGCTCCTACGCCTATGAGTACAATAGTTTCAAACCTGCAAGTGAATGTCTTAAACAAAACATATGTTTGTTGCAGGACACTTTCTTCTGTGAGATGAAAGCCAGGGAACATGTCAGATATGTCAGATGTGTGCCTAGGAATTCAACCCAACCCCGCACCCCTCCCCCACCCTGACTAAATTAGGTACGGGTGCATGAACCATCATGCACGGGCTGTTGGCGGATCAAAATGTTATGAACGAGGAGCGTGTATGTGAGGTCGTTTAAGGCGAGGCCCATGTATAAGGGGTCCTCTCTACAGAGAAAAATATCAATGGGCAGTACATTTTAGATATATAATTATCTCTGTAAACGCAAGGTTGTGCTAATAAATACTTTGTAAGTTTGAAAAATTACGCAGAAGAAAGTATGGAGATAGACCCGAATCATTCCGTCCCTTGTGAATACCGCTGTGTAATGTGTTTTGCAGCGAAAGTATACGGTGCTTATCTAGCTGTAGAAAGCTGACTCACCTTGTACAGTATTGTTCGTAGAGTTGTATATAACTCTGTCCAAGTACATTTTAAATAAATCCCTATAGGCTATATGGAAGTCATTTTATCTTATGACAAACACATCTTTGCAGATCTTGAAACACTCAGTCTGTGCCTGTCTTGATTTTGCTTGCTACAAGTGTTCTTTACTTTAATACCCATGCAGAAGTACGGGGCAGGTGAAAAATGTGGGTTGTTTGTTGCTTCATCTGTGAACGCACATGTATATGCCCAAGAGTCGTGTATGCGCGTTAGATGATTCATGCGTATAGTAAAGTGCGGTAAATATATATGGAATGTAACATGGCGGAAGAAGGCCAGAACGATAGTATACCGTACAAATTCTTCTGACATGCAGAGGTCACTCACGTTTAGCGACCGCCAAAATGGGGCAACGAGGAGAAGAAATAAAACATTAAGCCTTCAGGTATGAACGTTTTCTGATAATATAAAATATATAAATATAAAAGAAAATTGTTCAATTGCTCAGATGGAATGAAGTGAACACTTGAACATTTTGCAGGAAAATGTTGAATTGCTCAGTTAAAGCAACTGAGCAATCCAACATTTTTCTGATTTTTGATAACATATTATCTTGTTATCTGAACAATTTACTGAAAATGTCAACTTATGGGGCAAAGGTTTTCTTATGTTGATGGCACTTTTAAGCTTCCGTATTAAACAGCTGCGATTCCTTGCATTTAATACTCTGTGGATTTATCGTCTGTACGCAAATCCAAAGAGTGTCCCATATATCTTATACAAGCAATCCTTAATCTGTCAGGTTGAAGTCAAATTCATATATTATCGAAATCTTCTGCTTTATATTCTTCTCGAGGATACATTTCTACTTTTCTCTAAGTCTTTGGTATTTAAATATTCTTTGTTGAGTTTGGAAACGATTTCTTCGAAGGAAGATTACAATCATGCAAAAGGGAATTACGTGGTAAATGTATATTCCTCACATCTAGGGCCACAGCAGGTGTTTTCAATGTTAGAAATGTGAATTGCTGACCGCATGTTGTAGGTATATGTTTGTCACGATCATTCCCCTAGGTCAAATAACAAGAACTGACAATGGTAGCCCCAATTGCTAAGCTACACTAAGACGTATGAGCTTCACTGTAGAAATCGACTAGATAAAGGTTATGCATACCCAAGTTCTTACTTAATTCATCAAACATATGAATAGTATCTTCTTCATGGGCTACCAAATTGTTATTAAGTTGGCATATTTGGGTTCAAAGTCCCCCCCCCCCCCAAGTTGCCCAACTGATTAAGGTAGAGGGATGAATCTTAACGGAATGTTCAGAGGCTATATCCCTTCCAGGTATTGTGAGGTCATCAATTTCGTCGTCAAATTGTGCTATCTGAGGGAGATTTAGACTATAAATTAGGCATAAATAAGAAGCTCTAAACGCAAGATTGTACTAATAAATAAAAGGAATTAAAAATTTGCCCCACTAATTAAAAAGTGGTTTTGAACTTTCATGGGAGGCGAATCGAGGATTTTATAAAGGAGGTCTATGAAGCCGACTGCCATGTCAAATGATGCATTCTGAGGGAGATTTAGACTATAAATAAGGTCTATATATAAGTTACCTACACGCAGGCTGTGCTATAAATATACTTCTTATGAGGGTGCAAAAAGGAGGGACAGGGTAACTTGGGGTGAACACCCGCAGTATCGGTCTGTTCCTTCCAAAGTGTCGAAATGATAATATTAAATAAAATCCTTCGAGTATGTTTTCACACAATTGATGAAATGCAGACCCTACACTTTACGTAGGCCTATATTCCGCAAAATGTTCAAATTTCTGAAGTACTGATTTTGTTACTTTTCATTTAAATGACGGATCAGTTGATAAGAGTGAAGAATTTTCATTTGCTATACAAACTGTTAGGTTATAACTTATCAATTAACCGTTTTGCCAAACAAAATACTAATTTCTTTATGATAAAATTTGGTATTCCGACTGCACCATAAACAAAGAAAACTGATCAATGCTGAATTCTAGTGACGTTTATGTTTTTATTTGGATTCGTTTGACTTTTCAAGTTCTCATTGTTGGCCCGATTGTTTGAATCCCTCTCTCGAATTCCAACCTATTTCGTCTAGTGTTGGTTTGTACACAGTGAGTCAGGCCGCCTAGCTTTCTTCAATTAGGCCTGTACCATGTTATATACAAGAAGCCAGCTTCTTCAACTTCGCACTTATTGTACTCATCGCACTTATCATACAGGCCGAGTTGAGCCAATGTAATAGATTGACTGGCCGGAACCTGCTTATTGTTTGTCATGAACAAAGACCGATAAAACCAATGCTTGGCCAATGACACATACACAAGCCATCACTTCTCTTTAAGAAAGATTATAGTCATTCCTACTTGAGGCATGTTAATATTGTAATGGATCATAAACCTGCACTTTCCACACGCTATCCTAAACCTTACACACATCAATACTCGTTCTGTATGCAACAAGACTGCGGATATTCTTGATTATGTGCACGATCATAAGATTGATCTTTGATGTATGACTGAAACATGGGTCTCTTACAATGATGATTTAGTCCGGTTATAATCAGGAAAGCTTCCGGGTTAAAAATTTCTTGACAGTCCCAGGCAAAGTGAATGTAGCGGTGGTGGAACTGGCTTGCTATTCAGGTGGTGAAACTGGCTTGCTATCCAGGTGGAGGAACTGGCTTTCTAGTCAGGTGGAGGAACTGGCTTGCTATTTAGGAGGAGGAACTGCATGGCTTGCTATTCTGGGAAATATGGTAGTTGCTATGATTAATGATGGTGAAGAGGACTCGTTTGAGTTTTCCGAATGGATGATTTAACTTCAAAGGCATCAATAGTGTATCATCTTCTGCTTCCCGTGCACCATGCATAGAGTAACCCGATAGTCCCCGCGTCAGTGTGGACTAGACCCCCCCCCCCTCCCCTCACCCCATGCACCTCGGCACCCTCGAGGTGGAACATGACAACCGTCGGTAACAAATCTCAGTTCTTGACTTCCAAGCCAAATCATACTTTAACTGGAAGTCCAGGACCTTTTAAACTATATAAGGGGCTGAGTCAAATGTGCCCAGCCCTACAAGTTGCCTCCAGTGATGATATTTTTTACTAGGCAAATATACCTAAACATTTATTATATCATATGTTGTGAAAATCAGCCACATTATTTCTGCGAATCTGTTCATGCCCCTAGTTTTAGAATCCAAGTTGTTGCTCCAAATTTATTTTTAATGCATTTTTCAGACTGACGGATAATTCCAGCCCACACTAACATGTTAAGATCTCTGGGACTCTGGTCATTCAACGCTCTTCACTCCCCACATTTGATTTGTTGATATCAGCAATGAATTGCTGATATCAACAATTATTTGTTAATATCCTCAAATAATTGTTGATATCAGCAATTATTTGATGATAACATCAAATGGTTTGATGCTATCAGCAATTAATTGGTGATATCAATAAATAATTGCTGATATCATCAAATTGTTGATATCAAATATCGAATAAAGAGTAAAACGGCTTGCCATATGGCCGTCCCATTATCCTTGACTGCTTTGTTCGTAAGTCTGAATCCGAAGTGCCCTGCAGGATACTTATGTCATCTGCTTCCACTAGTTGTACCAGCGACCCAGACCCCACTGGGCTTCATAAAGATACGGTCGACCTTTTAATACCGTCATAGCAAAACGTGTTTAACCTTTCCTTAGATTCAGGCGATTTTCCGAGCTTTAGGAAAGAAGCCATGGTTTTACCTCTGCTAAAAAAACCTGGTCTTGAACCTAAATTTGCAACTGTAGACCAGTAAGCAACCTACTATTTATTTCCAAGCTGGTTGAAAGGGTCGTTGTTGAACAATTTAAATCACCATTTGAAAAATCACAATATTTTACCTGACTTCCAGTCTGCCTATAGGGCGAGGGTACATCACTAAAACTCGTGTAAAAGTTCACAATGATATTATCCCAAGCATGGATGACAGGATATAATTGACTTAAGCGCTGCTTTTGATACAGTTGACCATCGTATTTTACTTGATGTCCTTAAAATAGGTTTGTTCAAAACATGGCCTTAAGTTGGTTTAACCTCTTTTCCACATAGAAGGATTTTCAAGGTAACAATTAGTAACTCCTATATTCTGATGCTTCCTGGCTTACTTCAGGTGTCCCTCAATATTCCTGTGTTGTTCTAGTTCTGTATACTTTTACATCATCACTATGAGCAATTGCCTAGTTGCATGGACAGTTCCATATGATGAACAGAAGACTGAAACTGATGAGACTGAGATAAATGTTTTCGGTTTCGTAATCAGAGACTAAAGTTTGATCATCTAATTGTTGGTAAAACGAGGGTGGATTGCTGTTAGGGGCTATTCTCGACAAAACTTGTGCAACCTGACTTACGAATGAATAACATATATCAATTTGTCATACTCTCATCCATGTCTCATGTTATTAGTAAGTATGTTGCTTTAACATAACCACTTGTTCGTATATTCACTCGACTTGATGAAGTTTGCTAAATGAGACGTATACACCTACAAAGCGACCACACGACACCAAAATAGAATAAAAAACCAACGAAATTTATCTTATCAATCATTAATGCGGAGGCCATGTGTTCAATCTGAAAATGATTTTATCTGGACATTTATTTTATTTTTATTTACTGATAACGGCAACGATGACGACGATGATATAATATTACATGCGTGGCTCAATCTACAATTCTGTGTCACTGGCACATATTGGCCTACTTGTATATCGTTATTAATATTGATTATGTTTTCTGTATGGAATTTTGTTTTGATCGTTATAATTAGGCATAAGACGTACTGATATCAGTACGTCTTATGCCTAATTATAACGATCAAAACAAAATTCCATAGCAAACTTATGTTATCTGTTTGTGTGCCATGTAGACGCGCACATATAGTGTGCATCCGTCCAAGGCTGGAAATTTGGGTAACTCACAGATTTGTGATTCGTTAACAAGGAACGATACCACTAAGATCACAACTGATTACTTCTTCATATATTGGATAGTCTGAGGCTATACTTCATCAAGTATTAATCATTGACCATAAATAACAGGTAAGAACTTAGAAAATTATACAGAGAGGTCATATTCAACCCGTCCTATATACTTCAAACAAATTTCTTCTGGGAAAAAGAATTTGTACAATCTTAATGATAAGACGTTCCTTATGCACTTTTAATTTAAATCTGTCGATATAGGATTAGTATTTCTCTTTACATTACGAACTTGGTTGTAGTTGTTGTTGTTGCAATGGCCTTAGTGGTGGAAGGATTTAGGCACGATCGTGTTGAAAATTAGACAGCAAAACAGGAAATGTCATATCAAGTAGGATGACGGTTCACATGGCAACCGAAAAGGTTTTGCTAGATTTAAGTAGCGGTGGGAATGGTCCTCGTGAAATGTATGAGGCTGTAGAGGAGAGTGACATCATGAATGCCAGCATCCCATACAGCCACACTGACTATACCTATATGATAAACATCCCATACGGCCACACTGACTATACCTATATGATAGACACGGAAATTCTTAATATCACAGAACACAGGTAAGTTGGGTCAGTTCATTAATAAAGTAAAGTCGAAACAACTTGAAGTATTTTAAACATTGATACAAATTAATGAATTCATGACAAGAGCAGTTCAAATCTTGACAGCCATCGATACCTGAGTGCTTTTCGATCACTCTCTCTCTCTCTCTGCATAAACTATGCACTTATCATTTATGTGATAGCCTACAGGAAGAGATACATAGGCACTGAGCCCGTATACACTGGGCTCTGTATAGGCATATACGCAGTAGCGCCGTGTTAACTCGATACACAGTAAATTTTTATTTGCCCATATAAAGAGATATTAACAGTTAAACATAAAGCATAACAGGTTGAGGAAACATGTTCACTGCAAATAAATTAATATATTATGATATTGCTTTTCAACCATTTATGCCAATATAAGCATCAACACTATAACTGATAACTTCAGTAAGAGATTTATTTCCAATTTATTAGTGTGTTATTTGTTTATAGAAGAAAAAGAAAGCTTTTAATTACAAAATTCACTCCCTGGATGGAATCAAATGGAAAGCACTTTCTGATTATCGCTAGCGGTGTGAGTTTTACTAACATCAATGAACTTGTTGAACACTAATTGAGTCTCGATGGCAGCCGGTGGGAAGATGAAAACTTAAAGGATTGGTTCGGGTTTCTGACATGTCTATCTTGTATGAAAGAGCTTAAAAAGACAAACAGAATAGTGAAGAAACTACCATGATAGCATTCTCTGTTAAGGAGATATCACACTTTAAAGATTTCAAAATTTCTTTGCAAATGACTGGTGTAGAAAGACTAACTGTGAGGGTGTGATGTCACATCCTCACTTCCTTAACATGTGTCAATATATTTCATTAAAAAATAATTAAATTTTTTTTCACAAATCTAAAAAAATATAATCAAACATTCTGCAGATGTTAAATCTCAAATACTTTCCTTGACACTTATGAGATCTCCTGACGTATCTTTTGGTTGTAAGTCATAAAATCTTACAAAATATTTTAATGAAATAACAAAGACTTTTCAGGAATGTGAGGATATGACGTCACAGCTAGTCTGATTCCAGCAGTTTCTACATAATCAGATAGAACTTTAAACTTGAATATCTCCTAAACGGAAAAAGATAATTTTTTCACTATTGGGTTTCTTTTATTGTCCTCTTTCATATAAGATAAACATTTGTGACACCTGAACTAATCCTCTAAGCGTTTACACGTAATGTGACGTACTCAAAATCAATCTTAAGGATGGGAAATTGATACGTTTCACCCAATAGTGGTCATATTTCTAGGGGAAAAAGTAAATGGATGGGTAAGTTGTTGTTTTCTGAATTCCTTACACTTTTACCAGGGAAGGCAACAGACAAACTAAAAAATAACCAAGTTTTACGGGTCAACTATAATAGTCCCGAACCATCTTAAGATATGACGTGTGACAATTAGCAAGCCAATCCGACAGGCAGCCAGTTCATGAATATGGCTTCGCATAAACTAAAACTGCACAACCTTCCGCCAGAACCATGCCGATAAGCTAACTGTAGTTATCATGAACTCCGAATACTTTGTGTGAACTCCAAAATTGGGCCCAAATGGCCCCACAAGTTGGAGCGCAAAGGAAGTGTCCCAAAAATGCATTTGACGTGGAAAAAGTTTGCCCAAAAAACTTTCTTGCCCAACTGGTGCCAAAAATATTGGACCTATATATGTGGGACCAAAAATTTGGCTAATAATATATTACCCCCCCCCCCAAAAAATGGGCCCAAATGGCTCCCAAAATGCATTCGAAGTAGACATAAACTTTGGGCCCTTTCGGTCCAAAATTTGACCCAAATGTTTTGGTGCCCACAATGTCTCAAAAGTATGTACCAGCTATTAACTATATACACATACAACTGCTCTAACCTTGATCTTGTGTGGTGCGCGGCGCCTGTTTCCGTTGATCCTATACGCTTCGAATAAACCGCACCTTTTGTTCCGTCTTTTTGGGCGAAACAAAGCTTGTTTCGTGAATGTCGTTTGATTCTCGGGGTTGCAGTTGCGATACGATGCGGTAAATAAGTTACATTTTCGAACAATTTGTACAACTTACAGTTTGTTTCCTTGCTTAATTTGGCTCCAAGGAAATTGAATGTAACATTAACAAAAGATAAGAATATAACAGAAAAACAGGTTTGACAATTAAAGTTTTATTCGGAGAAGAATAACAATTCTTTAAACGTGTTTTTACATTTATAATCTCTGTTGAGCATAATTAAAGGTTTAAAGTCAATTTTTTTTCATTCAAAATTAATTTAACTATTCCGTTTAATTTAAAGTGGTTGCCATATTAAAATAATTTTCAATAATCCGGCCTAAATTAATTTCGTGGGATTGTAAACTAATTTTCTCAGTGTTGTCTTTTTGCCCCGATGGCTGCCCATGATTTTCATATATTGTAGACCCTGCGCGAATTAAACATAACGAGATCTCTCGTCAGAAAGGAGAGGCCGTCTGTGTGATAATGGAGGGGATGGTGTGCATTCATTTTACTCAGTAAAAGTAAATTCTATCTCTAATTTCTACTTAATTGGGGGGTTTATTTTGTGGTTGACGTAAACATACTAGTTATGATTTTGTTGACGTTAGTATATAGGCTAGTATATGTTTCAGTGAGTTTCCCCTCCATGTCTATATATAGACGATCATTATTTACATAAACCAAGTCAAGTCAAGTAAATTCCAAATGAAGCAAAGTAAACATATTCGGCAAGGCAAGTCAAAGGATCTGCCTGAGTCTTCTGGAGACAATAGACTTAAACACTTCAGACAGAAGACTCGCGTTCCTTCCTAAGTTAACTCGAGTCCATGTCCTCTGATTCAAGTCCTTTTTCTGATTCGAGTGAAGTGATGTTTGAGTCCAAGTCAAGATAAATCATTTCCGCTGACTCGAGTCACTTGCTTTACGGTTGCTGATGGGATTCAAGTCATTGAGATTTCCAACTCGAGTCAAGTTACCAGATAATGAAACACGTGTCCAAGTCAGTAACTTAACTTGTTACATCACTGATATACAAGATGTATGATGGTGCTGGGCATGGTCACACAAAGCGTACGTTAAAACTCAATTGGTGTTACATTTATAAGACACGATAAGTTACTACACATATGACTTTGTGACTTTCCGCAACTTGTGAGTTTTCGCATATTATTTTCACATACACAATGTAGTAGTTTAACCCAGTTTTGTCAGTTAGCATACTATGTATTCAGCATACACATCTATAAAGAAGAAACTATTAATCCCATTGGTGTTAATTTCTCTGCAGGTGTTCTCTTACCCGGTGGTGGTAAAGACTTCGTTTTCTTTTTCCCTTTCAGTAAAGCAGCTATATTTCTCTTAAATTTGTCGTTCATGAAGCCATATACAACCGGATTATTGCAACTGTTGGATAATCCAAGAAGTTGGAATAGAGCCATCAAAAAGCGGTTTCTTTCAGTATCTTCAAGTCCCGAGGATTTGAAATCTCGAAAGAGGATAAAGATGTGATAGGGCAACCAGCATAACGCGTAAAGTAGCACTACTAACATTAGCATCATCGTTGCGCGTTTTTTCTTACGTATATTGTTATTGGCAGCGATATCTACATGTGTTTGCACATCAGCTGGAGCCACTGCATTCCGTATCCATAGCTTTTGGACTATACTAGCGTACAGTGCACATACCAATAACAATGGTGCAAAATAGAGTAAAAGGACATAATATAGACTGACGCGTTTCTCCTGCTCCACATCAGACCATTCACAGAATTCGTAGGTGATGTCTTGAAATGGGTGTTGAAAGTAGGCGATGTCGATTAGAAAGAAAAGTGGTGTGTTAAAAATAAGAGTGAAACACCATATAACAACAGAACACAGAAACGCTCTTTGAGGCGTGTGTATGACCCTTGATCTGAGAGGATGGCATATCGCACTATGTCGTTCAAAGGCGATTGCAGTTATAGTTAATACACTTGATACAACCGATACCGTAGTAATATAATTCAAAGTTTTACACATGAATCTCCCAAGAATCCAGTCTTCTGTTGCCTGTTCCAAAAGAGTAAACGGCAGGCAAAACAAAATGACTAAAAGATCCGCTAGAGCTAAAGAAACATTGAATATATTAATAACTGTACGCATACAACGTTTACCAATCACCAACACAATCAGTAGACCGTTACCAGTCAATCCAACAAAGAAAATCAGAAAGAAAATGGCGCTCAACCATCCAATGGCCGTACGTGACAGTCGATGGACAACTTCTATCTCGTCATATTTATAAAACTCTATGAACGCCTGTTTATCGGAAAAGTTTAAGATAGCAAGAAGTTCATCAAGAGATTTACTCTTGTACGGATCATCAAATACAGAGTTAACTAAATCTTCATCCATGGTTGCAGTAGATTTGTAGTCGCTGTGCCTTTTAATATACTGGCAGGTTCGTTCATTGAGAACTTGTTCTATAAACCACGTATTCAACACTTTGTCAACTGAAATAATAAACGAGAATTGTTTTTGTCAACGTTACTCATTATGCAGAGAAAGAAACGCGATGCGTCGCTAGCTAAACTATTTAGGTAGGTCAAATATGTTCCCGTTATCATGCCACACAGATATATAGGTTCAGCTCATCCTCTACAGATTGATGGAGTCGCCGAATAACTGACAAAATCATGCGGAAAGACGAGTTTTAAAGAGAACTTTGAACTTTTTTATAAAAAAAGGCATGGAACTAACCAAAATGAAAAAGAAAAGAACATTCTTTTACCAGCGCAAGCTTTTGCACTTTAACTTTAATTTGAAAGGCGCGACCTTGTCAAACAAATAGTTGTTTCAAAACTTTCGTGTATTGTTTCATTAGTCACAGAGCTTAAACTTAAAGTGAGAGACCGTGAAAAGCGCTGCAAGGCTGTTTTCTGCACTGTAGCATGCAGAAGTAAACAAATCTTATCTCCGTTGTTAAACCATATGGCTTTCAGCAAATAGGAATTTGGAATAAAATATTCACCACTCCGAATCAGACGAATTTTCCTAACGATAAGTCATTGAAAATGTTCTCGTTCTTCACAGTATGAGTATTTTAGAGACTTTATAAAATTACACGAAGAAGCCTCCGTTGGCATATGATTTGCCATTCGCTATGTTCGTATAGCAAAAAGGACTCCCTTGACGCAAATGTTCTCTGTTCAGGACAAGGCTCCAGGACTCTTTAGCGGCAATTGTTTTGGTCAGTAGATACTAAAGACATCAGTAGGTACCGTATCCATCGAAGATGAATCTTTTAATCTGAAATTAACACACGTATTTGGTTGCCACGGATCACACAACAGAGTATCCTCATCAGATGAGCTACCCACAACATTGTACATGACACAAACACATAATAAAATATTCTGTAATCTGTTTCGGTGCGTTTGAAGAGTTTTCAGCCGTGAGCAAGCAGAGAGTAAATGTTAGAGCATGCATCATTACCACCGGAATGACGTCACGATGGTTGTTTGTGTGACAGCGTTCCATGCAGCTCGAATCCGGTAGAAAACAAAACAATTATTATACATCATCCAAACAATTAAAATTGCAGCAATCTGACATGCTCCCGAAATGAGCCCCTTATTTTGAAGCAGCCGAAGATTTCAGTTTCGTTTTACAAATTCATCTTAGGTAAAAACAACGTAAATGATCAGGAAAGTGATTCAAATGATCTTGATTGCTCAAAGTTAATGGCTAGATTACTGGCTACGTAAGAGAATATAAATTCATTGCGCTAAGTGCAATTCTATCCTCTAAATTAAAACGCTTTTGTGATGGTTATATTCAGTGGTCCAGTGAAACATGAGCAACAAATGACTTCAAGAACTTTACAGGATATTACATACAAACATATGTAAGTAGATAGTTCTCCAATTGACACCATATAAGCAGTGGGTGATGTTTTGGTGTTAAAGCGTGATTGGCCTGCATATAAATATCCAAATGAGCATACCACGCCCACTGGGATGTAAATGATTTACATGGGCTCTTCACAGAATGATCAAAATTAAATCTAGTACCAACACTTTTTTAGACTGGAGAGATGCTCTCGCAAAAAGGAAGCAGTAATTATCTAACATTGCACTGGTGATGTTGTATACGATACGTAGTAGTGTCCGCCTTTTATGAAGGAACAGTCCGGGAATAAATCAGTGGCGTATACAAGATATCAAAGGTGTATCAGTGAGGGGGTAATACTAAAATTCTCCAATTGATTTAGGTAAAGGCATTTGTATGGAAGAGCCAGAGAGGTGGATCCAGAATTTGATAAAGACCGGGATTACTGAATCTGCCTCACAAAATATGGAGTCCGGGGCTTCACCACCTCAGACAAAACACTTAAAGCTTATAGACCTCATATAGGTGCGTATAAAATACCCTAGGTAAAAACTGTTTTTATCAAATGCAATATAGTTCTTTTGTGTGAACTTAAAGGGGGAGTGTACCGCCGGCATTATTTTTATTTTAGTTATGTCAATTTGGTTGATTTTAACTGCAATGACGTAGTGTTATCATATCCATGTCGTATTTCTTCCTTAGGTCGAGCCGCATCCATGCTTTCGTTCTAGCAGGACAATAAAACTGCTGGCTCTAAATCTCTGTGAGTTTACATGATTGACTTCCTTTCACACATAGAAAACAGTTATATTTCTTGCAACTTTAATTCTCTACCAAGAAAGAATTACAGTAAAATTATGCTAATGATGAAGTTTACCTAATACTGCATGCAGTTAACCATATGTATAGTTTACTTTACACAGGTGTCCATAAATATTTGTTTATACTCGTAAACTCAGCTCAATAGTTATCCTAAGACTAGTTATATTTATTAATTATACCTAACACATATGTCCGTATACTCTGCCTACCCTGCTTGGCTTGTTTAACACCGTACCAAATATCAGTACTTCATATATTGTAACAATTATAGATTACCAGCTTGCACTTGTTAAATATCATAATGGTCGTATACGTGCAATGTATTTAAGATCATAGAATACGTCAGTTCTTCTGTGCAAACATGGCATCTATAAATTGCATTCGATCTCACATCCCATGTGAGTTGGTGTATAGTGTTCACTGTGGGTGATGTCACAGATTTGTGTGACTCTCCAACGTATTGTAAGTTGCAAATATTGCAGTAGATGAGGTAAATGACATTTTTGGATAGGCAGTTTATTTTATGCCGAATTTGGAACGTGCGTTTGGTTTGGTTGCTCTGAAAGGCCCCAGTCGAATCGACAAGTATAAACACGATTTGCAATATTGTTTACAGTTCGATGATCCTGTAGTTTCTGTTTTGTGTTCCCCTAATGGTATGTCATCCTGAAAGGATGCCCGAACTAAAATATCCCGTAGGTTACTGGGTCTTTTAAATGCGATGACAGGTAGTTCTGAGAAAACTGATTTCAAGCGTTCGGTGTTTTGAAGTAGGTGGCAATTCTTCTGAATGACAAGGGCGGCGGAACCGGGGGGGGGGGGCATAGGGGGCACGTGCCCCCCACTTTTCCTCAGGTTAAAAATGTGCCCTTTTTCTACATAAAAATTGTACCCTTGATCACCTTATTACTAGGTCAGCGATATTTCAGTAAGAGATCTAATCCTAATTTAGAAATATCAGGGGCGTAGCCAGTATGTAGCACTGTAGGCCCGGGCCTATCGTTGATTAACAGACTTTATATGTATAGAGCTGCAGCACTTTGTTGCCTGTTGTTGTCACGATCGGCGTTCCAAGTTCCAAAACAGCCTTTTCGATAAACATTTACTAGCTACAGTTGTATCAAAGGCAATTACTGGCTATAGTTGCAACCAAGGGCGGCGGAATCGGGGGGGGGGGGCACAGGGGCACGTGCCCCCCACTTTTCCTCAGGTTAAAAAATGTGCCCTTTTTCTAAATAAAAGTTGTACTCTTGATCACCTTATTAGGTCAGCGATATTTCAGTAAGAGATCTAATCCTAATTTAGAACTATTAATGAATTTCTGTGGGTCAAACTCAAAGCTATATCGAATGGAAAAAATTGTTAGTATCTCTCCTGTCTGACCACAATGACATTCGCCTGGCTATTCCGAATGTTCTCTGCCTAATACACATATACCTACTGGCACCAATGAGCGCAGCCTCCGGAGAGAAATCCTTCTCCGTACAACGCCGGATAAAGACATACTTGCGGAGCACAATTGGTGAAAAACGGTATAATAATATGCTTCATATCCATAAAGCAAGAACGGACGGATTAGTTTTTACGGGACATCGCTAAAGAGTTTACAAAGCGAAACCCACGTCGAATGAAATATTTCGGGAAGTTACTACCACAAAGTTTGTAACCAGTGGCGGAGCGTCCATACAGTCAGGGGGGCGTATGCCCCCCTGACGGACTCAAATGGACTGCTTTTCAGCTTTTTACCACTTTTCACTTATTCGCGATTATTTACTTTTTAATTGCGCTCTCATCTACCTATTGACATTTGTCATGTTCTGTTGGTGTAATTTTCTGACAAAATGGCGATGACACCTATTTATTCTTCGTTTATCTGCAAATTAGCAAGGCCCGCCGGAAAGGGTCATTTCCGGCGATCTAGGGAGTATCTTCACTCATAAAATTTCTGTACGCTTCGCGCCAACCTGTGGTGGCGCTCCACTTAGATAGTGTCGAAAGCGCCCCTACAGACCATTCTCGACCCCCTGGTCAATACCCCTAGCTCCGCAACTGCTTCTAACATTCTGGTGAGTGCCATTATGCATATTCAATTTAAAAAAAAAATTCTAATGCATTTCAAAAATGCATTGCTATATTATATTGTAACTTTTTAATAAGCAGAAGCCGTTTATAGCCTACTATGAATAATGAGTATAGTTTTAATATCCCATAACCTACACCATCCTTTCGTATTTTGACATATTTCATTTGCTTTCATGCATGTATCGATCGCGTGTGCAGGGACTTTATAATGATTTCACCTCATTTTGTCTCGAAAGAAAACTTGTTCCTTGTTTCCCAATTTGCATATTGGATATTGCAGTGCTAGTATGCATTTTTGCCTTGAGGGTGGGGGGGGGGCGTTGATGGAGTGATGTATATACGCAAATAAGATAATACAATAAGAGTTATAAAGGGTACTAAATATCAGGCTGCATCAGTCCAATCAAATTTCTGCAAAGTGCCCTTCGACGTCGGTGCCCCCCCCCCCCCCCAGATTAAAAGTGCTTCCGCCGCCCTTGCTGAATGATATTAGCCAGTGGAGGAAGACCAGGGTGGAATTTTTGGAACTGGTTTGACCAGGGGCGTAGCGAAGGGGTTTTTGTTGGGGGGGTGTGGAGAATTTGATTTGCCGACGGATCTGGAAGTGGTGACGGAAATGGGGGAAGGGTCTAAGAGGAGGGGGTGTCCCCCTCCCCTTTGGCAATTTTTTAGTTTTGAAACGTCCTTAGATGCAATCTGGTGCATATTTTAAGTCAAATTTGATTTGCCGACGGATCTGGAAGTGGTGACTGAAATGGGGGAGGGGCACTGGCGGATCCAGGGCCTTTGTTTGGGAGGGCCAAAGTGGCATTAGAGTGATATGGGGGAGGGGTTTAAGGGGAGGGGGTGCCCCCCCTCCCCTTTGGAAAATTTTCTATTTCTGAATGCCCTCAGATGCAATTTGGTGCGACAAAAGTGTACAATGGTGATGTTAATTTACTTCTAAAAAAAATGTTTCCCAGGTGTAATTTTCTGAAATATTTATAAAACAAAGTTGAGATCATCTTTCTCAAGAAATTTGATTTCTCATAGGTTATAAATTTCTTACAACCAGCCTGTAACTGCAAAATGGTGTTAAACTGTAAATCCTCATGCTCATACATTTACATAGCTCCCAACTCTTGAGAAGGCAAATGCTGGTCTATGCCACGAATCGCCGTCCTGGGGGAGGGGTATAAGGGGAGGGGGTGTCCCCCCTCCCCCTTTTGAATTTTTTTGGAATCCTGGTGATGCCTACATGTAAAATGGTGGCACTTAGAAAGACTTTTGTCACCCAAAATTTTCTGAGAAATATGCATTTTTGTGTGTGTAACATCAATAAATTGAATAGTAGGTGGTAATTCATTCTTTCCCGTGGCATGAAAATGTTCGCTGCTCGCCCCAATGAAAAGAAATATAGGCTAATTTGAGGTTCAAATGATGCTGTAAAGGAGGTTCTATACTCTATTATGCTAAATGCTAAAGAAATGATGGTTGCTAAGTCAAGATTTTATGCAAATTTTTTATGTATACTTGACAATTACAATGCGTTTTTTTTTTCGGACGCTTGTGCGGGTCAGCGGGTTTGGGTGTTAGAATGCGGGTCTAATTCCCGCGAATTGCGGGTCAGTTGGGAGCTCTGCATTTAATTTTAAACCAGAAAACGAAAAGGTTTAGACTAGTCTACCACTGCTATTCCTCTCGATTTTTTTAATTTCCAATCATATGATTTAGCGGATGTTCGGAAACACTTTTTGGCTCACCTTTGGGGGGGGGGGCCATGGCCCCCCTTGGATCCGCCAGTGGGGAGGGGTCTAAGGGTAGGGGGTCTACCCCTCCCCTTTGGAAAATTTTTAGTTTTGAAACGTCCTTAGATGCAATCTGGTGCATATTTTATGTCAAATTTGGCACGGAAGAAGCTCCCGTTCTCCTTTTCTCTATTCAGCTTTCCTTCTTTCTTCCCCTTCCGCTCTCTTCACCTTTTCTCCTTTTGCCGACAGACCCAAAATTTGCCGACAGCGACCAAATTATTGGGGGGGTGTGACACCCCCCCACACCCCCCCGCTCGCTACGCCCCTGGGTTTGACGAGTTTTGTACGTCAATGTTTCGGTACGGGGTTTGCTTTTAGCCTTTTTAATGGCATTTTCAATAGTACCACAAAAATACTTTCTGTTTAGAAGGTGTTTTGAAAGTTCTTTAGTGCGGGAATCAAAATCGACTTCAGAGGAGCAAATGCGTCGAATGCGAAACGCTTGACTGTACGGAATATTTCTGGAACAGTGACGTGGATGGCAACTGCTTGGTAAAAGGTAGTTGCGCTTGTTCGTGGGTTTATTGAACAAGTCTGTTATGAGTGAACCATTTTGTAGGGTCACAGTGGTGTCCAGGAAGTGAACGTCATGTCCAGAAAAATCAGAAACAAGTTTATGTCATCAATGAAGAGCTTTAGATTTGCCTCGCCATGGGTCCATATCATGAAGACATCGTCAATAAAACGTAACCACGTGTGTGGTTTTAAGTTTTGTCGAGATAGAAATTCTTTCTCGAGGTTTCCCATAAAGATGTTGGCAAAAGACGATGCCATGTTGGTACCCATTGCGGTGCCATGACTTTGGAGGTAGTGTTTGTTACCAAATACCATATTATTGCTGGTCAAGATTAGTTGCATCAATTCGGCCAATTCCTTCTTCGTGGGGTTTTGCCACGTTTCGGTTTGAATGTTTTTGTGCAGGCCGAAATGCCCTCTTCGATAGGGAAATTTGTGTAAAACGAAGACACATCCAAGGTAAGTAACAGAGTAGGTAGGGGAAGATATTTTATTTCCCCAATTTTCCGGATGAAATCCGTATAGTGTCCTGCACATAGGCCGGTAGGGCCGAAACAAGAGGTTGTATGAGAAGATCCACGAATTTGGAAAGTTTTTCAGTCGCTGTTCCATTACCCGATATTATGGGCCTCCCGGGATTGCCTTCTTTGTGAAATTTGGGCAGACAATAAAAGCGACCAGGTTTTGGGTCGTTTTCAAGGAGGTTTTGGCCTTACTTGCGGTAAATGGAACCGTTATAGAGACTATCTTTGGGATGACTCTTTTCACGTTTTGTGTGATTTCTTTAGTAGGATTAGAATCCAGGAGTTCGTAGTGTTGACGGTTGCCGAGTAGTCTGTTAATTGGCTTCCTCTCTGTAGAATTGTTTGCCCATAGCGACAATTGCAGAACCCTTGTCGGCTGGCTTGATGACAATGTCATCGCACTTCCGGAGTTCATTGATAGTCTGTCTCTCAGTTTTGTTGAGATTGTCGCGGAAGACTCGAGGTCTGTGTTTTACATCCTCTTCAATTGCCGATATAAATTATTCAAGAGGCGCCCAATGGGCGTTGTGCGGATTCCACGAGCTTTTGGGCTTAAAATTGGAATGCAAGTCGTTGGCTTGTTGCGTGGTGTTATTGCCATTTTCGTCGGCAAAAAAAAATCACGGAGACGTAAGCGTCAATAGAACATATTTAGGTCAAGAGAAAGTTTCTGAGCGTTAACTTACCGTGGTTTAGGGCAAAATTTTAGACCTATGGAGAGTAGGTTTTTTTCCTCCTACCGAGAGTTGGCACTCAGTGGTAACTACTGCACTTTTGGTGGTGTTGCATGAGGTCTGTATCTCTTTGCGACGGAATCTGCGAGACCTGCTTCTTTTTGAGGTTTCAAGTTGGGTTTCACCAGAAAACTTAAATACCTCTCTTTGGGTGACATTATCCCTCTTCAATTTGTGAAACTGTCTTGAAGCTAGGGTATGTGAGAGGTTCAAGCATACAGTAGTTTGGAGATGAAGTCAAGCTTTCTATCGAACTCGTTCTTTGGGAGTTCTTTCTGCAGTTTTCTGGTTTTGGAATCAATTTGCTGGCTAAGTTTGTGAATGGTTTTGCGACAAAAACTTAATTGTACAGCCGTTAATTCAAGTGAAGCCGACATGAATTAATAATCCGATTTTTTAAACTTCTGCTTAATCCAGCAGAAATCAGTAAGTCGCTTTGACTTCACAACCATGCCGACATTCTTCTCCATAAAATAGTTTCAATTCCTGCTATTCCTTGTGACTTTCGGTGATCATGCACTGAAGAAGAGCTAGTTTTGCTCAAGAGCTCTGCAAAAACCAAACATTGGCTGTTTTACCTCCAATCACTTACCTAATTTATTCATTACGATTTTCCATATATATAAACAGGTAAGGAAGGTCGTAATTCCACTGTATAGGCGCTTGTCACCTGTATAAAGAACAATACTAGTTCTGTTTTGGTGACGTATTTGCCCCGCTCTAGAGATCAAACATAATGCTAACCAACTCGAAATCATTTGTGATTCCTAAAGCCGGATCTCGAAAGAGTTCAGACTTTTGTTAATGAAATGGAGGTAAACGACAAAGGCAAATGAATAAATATATATAATTGAAATCGCAATGAGTTGGAAAATCCAGAGCAGTGAAAAAAACTTCCAGCCTCCACCGGGATTCGAACCCGGGCCTCCCGCTTTATATGCGGACACCCTAACCACTAGGCTGTTGACGCTGATTGTACTATGTCCAGGCGTTCGAATCAGGTAAGGAAGGTCGTAATTCCACTGTAGGCGCTTGTCACCTGTATCCAAAACTAGTTCTGTTTTGGTGACGTATTTGCCCCGCTCTAGAGATCAAACATAATGCTAACCAACTCGAAATCATTTGTGATTCCTAAAGCCGGATCTCGAAAGAGATACTTTAAATAGACTTTTGTTAATGAAATGGAGGTAAACGACAAAGGCAAATGAATGTATATATGTAATTGAAATCGTGACAGTCACTGTGCACATGGAGAATACGGATCATCCGTCAAGCGAAGCCCACTATCGTCGGGTTATCCTCAGAGTTGTCAAGAAGTCACCTTTACACATAAACTGTACAAAGAATCCAGATGGACCTCAGTATCAGTCTTGGCTGGAGTGGTGGAGCCAAGAAGAATTGAAACACTACAACTGCCAGATGTAGATATCGGAGGAATCATCAGATGGAAAAAAAAAGAGAGGCCGCCCTTGAAAAATGGTGTCCATCGGAAGTAGCACTCTGAAAAAGTACTGGTTGAAGTGGGAGGAGCTCATAATCAGACAAAACGTTCTGTACAGAGAATTTCTGTGCACGGATGGTATCTATCTGGTGGCAACTAGTAGTACCCAAAAGGACTCCAGTAAGAAATCATGTACCTAGTACATGATCACCGATTCGCAGCACATTTTGGATTCAAGAAAACGTTGGGACGATTCATAAGAAGATATTTCTGGTGTGGCTACAAGAAGACAGTGGAGCTATACTGCGAGAATTGCCTACAATGTTCAGCCATATATAAAAGGGGTACCCAAGAAGCCAAAAACTCCAATGAATCAAACCTATGCAGCAGGATCACCAATGCAACTCTGTGCAATGGACATAATGGGTCCTCTACCAATCTCAGAGAGGGGTACCAAGCATATCCTGGTTATCTCAGACTATATTACAAAACGGACTTGGGCTTTCCCTATGCCTGATCAGAAAGCAAAAACGGTAGCTGATATTCTAGTCTCAGTATTTATCTTCAGGTATGGAATACCAAGAGAATTACACACCGACCAAGGAAGACAGTTTGAATCTGCCATATTTCGAAATATCTGAAAGTTAGTCGACATTAAGAAAACCAGAACAACTCCCTTTCACCCGCAGTCAGATGGCATGGTAGAGAGATCTAATAGAACCTTAGAGAACATGTTTGATGCTGTGACCTCAGACCAAAGAGATTGGGGCACATGGCTACCGTACCTAACCATGACATACAGGTCCACTGTTTTCGAATCCACAGGATTTTCACCAACGAATTAATGCTAGAAAGAAATATAACAGTACCAGTGGATCTGATAGTTACTGACGCACCTGATAATGCAGATACACCGAAGGAAGGAGCCTGTTCAGGAAAGGTTGTTCCTAATGATGTGCCAGGAGACGAAACAACTTACCAGAGTGAAAGTCGATCAACCAAGCCAAGACGGCATAGACTATACAGTCAGCCCCTCAGAATTGTATAGCTCTAAGAGGAATTTGGTGAACCAACTTCAGGTACCCCCAAACAGAAATAGGCCTTCAAGCTGACTCCAGCCTAGTGACACCTTTGCCACTCACCCTTTCTCATGGTGTCCCACCTTCAACAAAGCCTGTTAAAGGAAAAAAATGTTCCATTGAAGCTGATACCACTCGACCTCCCAGCCTTTACTCTACCGGACCCCAGACAACTAGTTTGGCCAGCCCTCAATTGTGATTGCCATTGCAAAGCTGCCAAGGAATTCCGGAGGATCCGTTCCCTAGCCAAATCCGACAGGCGGACTAGATTCAGGAAGAAGGAAATGAGAGAATCCTTTCGATGGGGGGGGGGTTGACTATGGGGGAGAGGGGGCGGGGTGACGGAATTTGCTGAACTGCCTTAAGGTACATAATATAGTGTCACCTACAGGGATACAACTTTCCCAGTCTGCTGCACTGATGAACCATCTACCACAGAGGAGAAAATATCTGGTTTACTTGAGATGTATACCAGCTACATACATGGTGAAGACCCTTGGGCATGGTCATACGCTGCCATGTAACACCAGGATTTGCCCATACCAGCCCTTGATGTCCTATGCAGACGCCGATAAACGCCAACAGTACTGATGTCAGAATACTCGGACAAAGGTTTCACTTATGTTATTCGCGAGATGTGTTATTGTTTATTGTGTTATTGTTTCACGAACCCACTGATGTAGGCTGAGAAGTGCACCAGTCCGCGAGAGTGTTATAGTTTGTTGTTTATGGTAGGGAGATTTAGGGAACATGGTTTCGGTGACTATGCAACATGTTTTATTTCATGTGTTGGCTCCATATTCATCTTCTTTTTTTTTTTATATATTCACCATTTTCACATATTCACCATTTTCTGCTATGTTCTGTATTGAGATAATGCATGGTCGGTGGAAATGGAGTTGAAGGTCAAGTGTTTTTTTTTTTACATGAAATGCATATTTCATGTTGATTTCAGAAATTTCGGTTGTTATTTTGTATATGGACAGTTGTAACCAACAAATGTTTGTTCATTGTTATTTGTACGTGTTACAAAATGTTATGGTTAATTATGATAAATTGACTTTGCATTATTTCAATTGAAGTTTGTGCATAATGTGATATGCATATGTACGATATGTCCCATTTTTTCTTACTTAGAGAAATGTTCTGCGTGTGTTGCATATTACAGTGCTGCCAAGTCACCCGCTTTGGGCGGGTGTCACCCGCATTTTCGGGTCGTCTCCCGCTCACCCGCCCACCTGTCCGAATCTCCCGCATTTTCCAAAAAACTCCCGCATTTTTGAAGAATCTCCCGCATTGTAGGCCCACAGAGTTTTTCCTGTGAAAGTGTATTATTGCTAGCGTGAAATTCATTTCATCACACCAAAATGCGAATTATCTCAGAACCGCCAGGATCGGAAATTACTCAAAGCCGATCGTGCTAAATATCAAGGGCGTAGGAACCGGGGGGGGGGGGCTGGGGGGGGGGGCGCCAGCCCCCCAGTGAAAAATGTGGGGGGCGGAAGTATCGTTCCGCCCCCCCGCTCCGCAAGTCAGAAAACCCCTTTTTCATTTCCAAATGAGAAAAAAATCTCATTTGAAGCACCAAATTGCATCTAAGGCCAGGTGAAAATGCAAAATTCTTTACAAAATGGAGTGGGTGTTGAAGTGTGCTATATTGCACCAAATTGCATCTGAGGCCACCTGGAAATGCAAAAAAATTCCAAAGGGGAGGGGGACACCCCCTCCCCTTAGACCCCTCCCCCAGGCCGGCCATCAGTCCTCAGCCCCCCCCCCCACTCAAAAGTACCTTCCTACGCCACTGCTAAATATGCCCAGCTGAAAGCAACGTTACCTATACGATTCGTGAAAAATAATACCGTTACGACACACGTGAACGCTACAGCGTCCGCAAAATTTCAGAGATTTCTTTATTTCAAGATATTTTTTCCTCTGGAATTAAAAAAAAATAGACACAATACAAATATGGAGACAGTATAGATTCAGCTGAGATGACCCGGGAAGTGATGTTTCCGGCCATCTGAGGGGCCGTAAGATCCCCAAATTTTCTTGTACGCTTCGCGCCAACCCATGGTGGCGCTCCGCTTGGATGGTGTACGTAACCAACAGCATCAGACAATTTTCACCCGCCTAAAAAACATCTGACCTTGGCATCTCTGATATTACATGTTATCTATTTTCAGATAAGTGTCATTGATAAGGGGTAAGTTGCACTCAGTTCAGGTGCGCCCTCAGTTTCTTTGTTTCTAAGTTGAAAAAGAAGGAAGTTCTTTGTTTGATTGTAACTTGTTTTTCATGGGATTTAGTGAATAATGTTAAACATTTTGTTGTAAGAAACTGTGTGACTGTGTTACACCTTACTCGGGATCAGTAAATTTTTTAGAGAGGGGCAATTGTAAATGGTGTTACCCCTTCATTTAGGTACTTTTCTCCATTCCCCATTTTAATTATTGTTCTTATGCCATATACATAGGCATAGGAGCCCAATTTGGGGGGGGGGGGCTGTAACGACTTGCCCGAAAAATAAAACCAAAATTTTGTTATCACCCTTCTATATTGGTTATAATTATTGGTTAAGTCGTTACAATAATAATGATAATAACAATATAAGATTAACCATTGAAAAACATAGGCTATTGCAAATTATTTTTCTATCAGTAAGTGCCCGAAAAATTCTCAGCATATTGCCCGAATTTTCACAACAAAATATTTGGTTGGGTGCTTAAGGGTGTGACTGTGGGGCCGCTAAACGCGGCTCCCCTGTAGGGAGGGGTTTAGACATGAAATTGTGCTTTCTGAGGCAAGTATATTTCGACTATCATTAGGTCTAAACTCAACGTTGTGCTAATAAATCCTATTTTAGAATTATAAAGAATATAAAAAAAATACCCGGCGAAAAAGAACCCTCCCCTTTGCTCACGCCACTGCTTCTAATCCTGATCCGACCTGCTGGTCCGATTCCACTTCCGATTTTGACACCTTTTGTACTCTGTGACGTACTGTTCCAGCTCAACAGAAAATTTCAATTGAAGGGGATTCCCCTTACAATTAATTAATTGCGAAACGACAGACTCCTATCCGGCGCTAGGTTTCATCGGCCTTCAAACTATTTTCTTAGTTTTAGGACTAAATGTGCTGCACGAAATCTCGTCAGAGACAGAAATAATGCTTCGTGTTTGTTTCTAAAGCACTTTCATGGTACAACATCTTTTATTTGGGACTCTTTTCGGCCCAAACAATTCGTTCGTGTGGAGTTGCCTTCCCACATGGAAAGTTAACCTTATCACAGTGTGTATGCTAACGTAATCGAGTATGTGTACATTGTAAACAACGTTGTCCTCTCATAATAGTACTCATAATGGTACTGTGGCGGGTGCTTTTCCCTTGACGTAAGTTGTTACAACAACACACAGAACAGTATTCATTGATATAAGACGCCATACTTCTAACAGTCCGTACCGGATCAAACAGGAACGGTGTACTGCCGTGGTATTGAGAGGAACCAATTTAAGCCTTACGACTATACTAGTGCAGAAGAGGTTCCGGAAAAGACGAGTTTTTGCTAAATCTGGTAATTATCAACCATTCCTCCTTGGATTTTTCAAACTTCTCAGAAGGCAAGTTTGTAAAGTTATTTCGAGAGCTTTCTAACTTAGTCCAGGATACAACTTAACGTTAAACCTATCGTTAGGTAGGTCTAGTAACCCAAAGTTGACAATAGTCAGAATTAGTTTAGGCCTTCTGTCCCAATTTAAAACAAACCCAGGGACATAGTATCACTGATAATATTGCTTAATCGTCAAGCCATTTGGGTAACTAACAGTTGATATAATTCGGGAATCAGGCATACAGAAGTTAGTTCCAAAATTAACATCGCTGAAAGTAATGGAATGAGCAAGCATACAGTAGTGTGGTTTGGTTTTCAATTTTGAGTGTCTGTTCGGGTGATGGTAACCTCCCCAGAAACGGTAATCAAGCAGTTTTATAATTTTAGGAGTTGTTTTCAAATGTCATTTGTTGTCCGCCTGTAATTTCTTTAAATGTGATGAGTATATATGCATTGTGAAGTGTTTTTTTTATATCCTTTTTAAGTACAATAAATATGTACAACGTCTAGTACCATTTTTGGTAATATTTTGAACACTGTATTTGTAGGGCGGGTTGGAAAAATATTAGGAAGCACGGTCTTTCTTGTTAGCCGAAATCACTTAATTTGTTTCCACTTTGCTGTTAGTTCTATAGCCATAATTCAAGTATCATTGTACAGTAATAATAAAAGCTAGACTAATGTTTTGAACATATTTAATAGCGATCAGCCACTATCAAATTCCTGCTAGGATCAATTCAGTCTACAATATAACAAAGCGATATAGTTTACATTAGTATATTCTCTTACATGTATGTGTCATTGATTGTTCATTTCAAACATACATCCACATTTCAGATGTTCCAATGTTGCAAATCCCCACTTCCAATGGGGCTCTCCATAGATGGTTGTGTCATTTCTGTACTAATGAATGTGATCCTTACTGATATACAGTAGGGGTGTTACTAAAACGAATGACAATTGCGTTACACATAACGAATGACAATATGTTGTACACACTAAAAAATTGCGTTGACTAAAACGAATGACAGTAATGACAGCACAGACATTTTCTTCAACCGGGTATCACAGTTCAGACTTCGTGGGTATCTAGATAATGCACGGACAAGATAAAAACGCACCTTATAGTAAGCGAAATTGTAAGTTTGATTTTAAAAAGTAAATTTAACGTCATTTTTCCGATATTAATTGTTAGAAACTAACAATACTATAATCTTGAAATGGCTTCAGTAATCTTTCTATATAAATCTATGGAGGTAAAAAGCACAGAACTAAGGCGCATTCTCACACAAAAACTTTCCCTGTGGTTTCTATCCATAAATTACACAAAAACCCTGCAACCACGTAACATGCGATATCCTCAAATCATTTTTGCGCAGAAAACCAATAACCACGTACTCCACTCCGTTAATCATTCTATCTCCACTCAACACTGTCCTTCGTTGTCATTCGCTGTCATTCGCTGTCATTCGCTGTCATTCGCTGTCATTCGCTGTCATTCGCTGTCATTCGCTGTCATTCGCTGTCATTCGCTGTCATTCGCTGTCATGATAATTAACCCTGTACAAAGTCAATTGTCATTCGGTCATTCGCTGTCATTCGTTTTAGTTTGTCCCCTGATATAGTCAAGATCGCATGAAATGCTTACAAGAATGCAGAAAAGGTGATATGCATACAGATGAGCTGGGTTACATAGTTCAAGATTTCTTTTGCAGATAGGCTGATTAATAATAATAATATTTATACAGTTCTTATAAAGCGCAATAAACATTAAATACATCTGGATGCGCTGAACATCTCGATGCGCTGATTGTGAAGGAGTGCAAGTTAACGTACTTAAAACAATTAAGTTTAAGACTTGAAACTTGGAATATTAAAGATCTCTACTTCAGTAATGAGAAACAAAATTTTACTTCTAGCGATCAGCAGCTCACAGTACCATTTTTACTGCAGTCAGAGATTGCAGCTTGTCATGTTTAAGTAAAACAGTTGGAGAGTCCCATTCCAAAAGTCTATTCGTGGAAATGGACTAATACAGTACTTTCATTGAATGTAAATCATTGGTCATAAAGATGCAAGATATTCATTTTCATTTCTTCTGACAGCAGCATTGCCAATATCCAGAATTGAGCAAGACTAAAAAGAAACTTGACTTAATACATTTCTCCAAGTTTTCCTTCAGGATATGCAACCGACTGTACTGCACTCATAATGAAAGTTAAATTTTGTGTAACCTGATGTAGGAGAAAAATGTCATCAAGTAAGCCTACGTAGTTGGTTTCTCTGTTTTGCCAATTAAGGCATGAAAACCTAAATAGCAAAAATGATCTGACAGTTGATTTGGAAGGGGGGGGGGGGATGTTGGAGTTTTTGCTGTACTCCTCCTATTATTGCCCTGCTTCACCCAAGTGCTTGTAACACCCTGTACATTAAGTAAAGTGAAGCATTTAACGTTGTTCATTGGTGGTACAGTAAGTTTAAGCCAAGTTTTGTGTATCGTCAATGCTTCAGTCTCTTCTGAGTTAACAAATGTGCTTTCTTTTCTGTCTTGCAGGGTCTGTGGAGGCCACACTTGCTATCAGCTACTACAGGTGTCTGTAAATGATGGAGCCTGATCATGTTCTGGACGATATCTGGCAACAAATAGGTGTGCCCGAAGTTGGACTAACCCCTGTCGAGGCAGAACCGGAATTGAAAATTACAGAACAGCCAAAGACTGTGAGTAAAATAATCAACTGAATTACCCTAACCCTAACCAAAAGAAATACAAAACAGCCTGGGAACATCCAGTCAGCACAGGTCTGCATGCAAAGGCATTGGGTGCAAAATAAATTGTTCTTACCCAAAATTGTATTTTATGGACGCCCTAGTTTATTTTTTTCGGAGATATAAATTCAGACATAATCTTCTTATGATGCATGATTGCTTACTTAGCTCAGTCAACTCAACAATTCAAGTCTTTACAAGATTTTGTGTTATTTGTATCAAATGTTGCAAATTAGCTAACAAGTGTGAAAGCTTACACCACAAATATTGAAAGAAAGTAAACATCACATCAGATAACTGCCATGGAATAATACAGGTCTAGTTTTCAAATTTTGTCTACTTGTATAGTAGTTTTGAAGACTCCAAACTTTGATCTTAACTGTGGTTCCTGTGTAAAAAATATATACATCTTTGGACGTATGTACATGTAGCATTTTCACCATTTGGCGCATTTTGCGAAATATCAATTTATTCCCCGATTACTCATATTGTATATAGGCACAAAAATAGATCAACTTCTTAAAAATTTTAGCATATTGCATAATCCAGACTTAATTGATTCTTGCCTCCAGATTAGACTCATCTTTAAATATTATTATGCATATATATAAGAAAACACATTAAAACCATAATAATTTTAAGTTATGTTTAGTGATTCTCATTAGCTGCATAGGGAAGTTTATCATGATCAGCCCATCTTCAGATTTCTTACCTGAATACTGTACGAACACAATTGACTTCAACAGAAAGGATTCCGATTCCGATATAATTGTGAAGGGTTGTCTCATGGAGGACTGCCAGGTGAACACAATCAAAAAGGAAAGAGAACTTATCCATCAGTAGAGGTAAGTGATTGAATTAAATTTCTTTTATTTCCACTTGAAACATATTTAAAGTAGAGATATGATGACTTATAATTCATAGCTTTCAGTACATGAAGTACAGTCATTTCATCGTTAGAGGGAAAAGAGGGAGGGTAATGACAGCTCACCATATGGGCGGACAATTGCCGCCCCCTCCCCCCCAAAAAAAATCCAAACATCTTTCCATTTTTTAATCAAAACCTAGTTACCATTTTTTGGGGGGAAAGAAAGTGCAGAAGTATTAAATATGAGAAAGTATTTTGTAATTTGATGGCCACAGCTCTGATATCTCAAGAAAGTAATGTTTTCAGTGAGCTGTCACTTTTGCTCCAGAGTAACTCAACTAAGTTTGTAACATACTGACGTGCTACCCTGTTACGTGATTCAGACTTTGTTCATAAACCTCAAATTAAAAAATCTCACTGTAGAAAAAGTAGCAATTTAATAGTACAAAAATGTTCATAAAACACCTGGAACAGAATATGATTTACAGCTTGTGGATGTAATAAAGGCACAATAAAGGCTGTTTAATAGGAGCAACACAGAACATATTGTTGTTTATAATTTCCCTGACATTTATTAAAATTACGGTATTAGTATTTTATCTGTATACATTGTACCTTGGACAGTGGGCGCCATTTAGTATGCATAAATTTCTTGTTAACAAAGTTTCACAACATTAAAAAATTCTACAGAAAAAGGTCAAATCGAAAGACTTCCAGGCACTTTTTTCCAGGAACCCTTTACAAGGCTTTGCTCTGGACCTCATCAGGGTCTCAAGTGGTCCCTGTTTAATGTTGCATATGTGTGAGTAATGTCGGCTATGTGAGAGCTAGCATTTTGCCTCCAAGTAGGTCATCCCCCAAACAAAATTCCATTCAGCCGTCACTTATGGGGAGACAGGGCTGTTTGGCCAAACTGTAAATTTCCCCTGATAGATTCAGGTAGGGGCTGAACCTATATATGTAAGGGCCAGATGCAAATGAAGGATGTTTTAATGTCAGATTGACATGACATGACATACAGTATTACATGACATACATACAGGACATGACATACAGTATTACATGTGAATGATAAATGGATGTGAAGGAGACCAGACAAAAGTAGTTATCTTATTGAGGTCAGGCCACCTTAGCTTATGACAAAAGTGAGGGGTCAAGTGATGAAATATACCAATAACAATTGAGAAGTGAGTCATTACTTATCACTGGGGAGGAGGGGGGATGGGGGGGTGGTAGGTGAGGAGGAGGGACAATCAGAATAGAGTTTCTGTATTTCATCAATGGCAAATCAGTTATTTTTACTGTTAATGTTCATTAGGTTTGGTAAAATTGGGTTGACCAAAAGCAGAAAGCTGAGCACTTTAAGATCAGAGTTCTGAGAATATTATTGTTTAACTTTGCTCCTGTGTTACATGTCTCTACTCTACATGTAAGCTCTATTCATATCTTCCTAACCTTTGCAATTGCTAACAGTTTAGCACTGCATCCCCTGTACCCCACTTCCAGGATACTGCCCACTTTCTCACCATTTCTGAACCAGCAGTGGTCAAGTGGTTGCCAAACCATGCAGATGTTCTTATTCCAGCAAGGTTCATCCATTATAAATCTGTTTAGGACTACAGAGTGCTCTAGTGTGGGCAGTATGTGATTTCTGCCTGTAAGTTGGGATATTTATACGGCATTGATGGATCGTCAAAAAGGGCATGATCATTAATTGAATTTAATTGAAGAGACTGCTGTTTCACTAATATGAAATGATACCATCATGGTATCACCTTGTTTAGCAATTGATCCCTTAAGAACACACAGTTTTCCATTATTAACATACCCTGTGTCCTTACTATATATAGAGTCTCTGTGCAAGGAAGTATACAGTATACCATTTCAAGCATTAACCTACCAAAGGTCAATCAGTGCTTGAGGGTCAGAAGGAAGGTAAAACATGGAAAATTAGAAAATTGTAATAACAATGGAAAAGGAAATGCTTAATACAAATCAGTAGATTGTCAACCAGCAGACGTCATATTATTTCTAAGAAATATCATGATAATGGTAAATGGAAAATGTCTTAATTTGTTCTGACTTGAAAACCTCAAATAATATTCTGCCACAGGCATCATAAGGCTGTATACATTATATAGGAAGAAATCCATCCTTGGGAAGGAAGGGGTGTGGAACTGTAGGGGTGGGGAACTGTAGGGGTGGGGAACTGTAGGGGTGGGGAACTGTAGGGGTGGGGAAGTGTAGGGGTGGGGAACTGGAGAGAGAGGGGAAGAGAGATTGGGGAACAGTTTGGTGGAAGGATATCCCGTCCTACCGGAGATAGAAAACTTCACACTACTCAAACAAATTTGCATTCGTATGTCCGCAAATCAATTTTTATGATTAGTTTTGTTTATAAGTAGTGTACATTCCAACAAATGTTGTTTCCTCGTGATAAACTATGGAAGCTCAGTTAGAAGGTAAATCATACTTCTTCCCCTGCTTGAATACCTGTTTCACCTAGCCACGGTTTTAGTGTAATTCCCTTTGTAAAAGTGTCATGTAAATGCGTGGATCCCACTATTAACCAGAACTATTAATTTATTAGGCTGGGAGTATACTTGAATGATTCACGTCCTTCCAATACTATCCATGCCAATGTACCGTTCAGGGTAACACTTAAAGTAGTGCAGGTAATCTCTCTTTAAAGTCTGTAGTCCCCTTTTCACCAGATAACTCAAGTTACATTGAGCAATGTTATCTACTGGGTCATTGCGAAGTCGGTAGGATTAGTTTGTAAGTTGTAACCGTAGTACAGTATTAAACCACATTCAAATTCCAAAGTAAATTTTTAACAGTGTTGATATATCATGCTATCAGTAGGTTGGTTATGTTAAAAGCTACAACATTTTAGAGTTAATATAGCATTTGCATATAATCTATCTCCATAATAGAAGATAAACATTACGAAATCAAGAAAAAACATCACAAAATGAAGCACATGTAGACTTGATCGAGTATTCTGCCTTGTGTTTGGAACAACATAAAAAACTGTGATATTTTCCAAAGTGGAAGTTCCATCTTTCTGGTTACCACTGGCAACAGTTGATGATGATAACATATTAATTCAGCAGAGATTTCTTATTTGTAAAAGTAGGATCTTGGCTGAGGTATATCTCTGTTAATTTATGAAAGTATTGTTGAGGATCATTAATTAATTTCCTACAAGGGTCTGCAAGAAACATTGATTAAAGCAAAGGGCCGTAGAACCCACTATAACTAGATTGAGCAATATTTATACAGGGCAGGCCGTAGGTTGCTCAAAGACATAAGACCTACCACGTTTGTCAGTGCAAGATTGTACTTTACTCTTTATTTCACTGGCCGGATTTAAATCTCTGGGGATTTGGCCTGTCGTTCAGCCCACTGAGAACTTTGGCTTATTGCTTTGGCTTGGTTGATCGATTTGACTGAAGCAGTCATTCACTTTGACAACGATTCCCACCAAGAAAGTTCTGTCTATAAACACTTTCAAGCATCTTATTATTGACTAAGTATTCTTTGACAAAAACATCTTTATAGTGAAATACATATGAATGGCTATAAATAGTTTGTGCCAAGGCTGTGAGAAAAGCACAGCAGGTGTATATGAGTTCATGACCTGCATGTCAACAACATTTGCTAATTAAATGTGGGTGTGTGTGTGCTTGGACGAAATATGTTTGTTTGCCTTTGAGCAACTATCAAACATGTTGCTGTAACTGTTTCTTCTAGAAACTCTGAGTTGCATTACAAAGTTGGCATTCTTTTTCCCATTATTAGCACTACAATAACAATGTTGTGTTTGTGTCAAACTATACACGTGCAAATGCAAAATAAACATTCATAGTTCCATGTCTGGGCGTATTGTCAGTCGGTCATTGGACGTACAGTGTAAAATTGTCACCAATTTTTATCTCAGTATGTCTACTACACTGTAGCTGTGATTTTGTAATGCTTGATGGCAAAGATTGGTTTGTTATACAGTTTTTATACCAGCTGCTAGATCTCTTGAGCAATGCTTTTTTTTGGGAGATGTTGTCATCGGCAAAATTGCCCTACAAAAGTTGTGTCTGTTTGTAGCCTGGAATCATTTCAGAGACAAGCTCTGAGCCATTTTTGTCCTTGTTTGGTGAATGGAAGGCAGTTGTAAGCTAGGTAGAATAAGATAGAAAAGTACAAAGGTTGAGTAGATTAATATGTGTCTTTTGTAAATACTCAAAACAAGTCAAGTTTTGGGGTTTTCTACTTAATCCTCTTCTTCAACAAGTTCCCTCTTCAAAGACTAGCATGCATTGTTCTTCTATTAATAGCAACCCTCCTCAATAAATAGTGTGCTCTACCATCAGTACCAACCTGCTCTTTTAATAAACAATTTCTAAAGGAAAAATAATTTAATGGCACTAACACTTAAAGGGTGTGAAGACTCACGCAAAAAGAACGTGTAATGCCGGTAATATAGCCTAGTTTCGAATGAGGTGTAGCAGAAGTGTTAGACACCACCATCGATCCCAGAAAATACGCACACAGCTTGCTACCTTCGGTAATTAGACACTAGTGTACAGTCAGTACATACAGCTGCGGTCAATACCCACAGCACAGTGTACAAACGATACAGCGATGGACATCCCAGGTCCAGCTAAAGATAACAAGGTATCACGTTCCATTACTGTCTGCAGTTTGTAGCGACAAGCAGAAAACTTCACTTGCAAGCAACGGAAAGTTAACTTTTTCAGAGTGCGGCACGCAGGTTGGGGTGAGTCTTCAATGCCTTTAAACTGGTGGGTCAACTGCTAGTTTTTTAACTACAGGTAGGCACTACACATCAGTGACATGCACAGGATTTTGCAGTTTGGGGGAGGGATGGGGGTCGTAGGAGAGGGCAAAAGTCTAAATTTCCCTCATATGATTTTGAAGTTTGGGTGGGGGAGGGGGGAGGGTTAGGGGGATGGTAGGAGAGGGACAAATTCCAAATTTTCCCTCAACTGATTTGGGTTGGGGCTTGAATTTTAAAGGAAGGGCTGTAGCCCGATTTGGTGAACAAGGGGTGTGGCTGTGGTGTTGTTGAAGTGACTCTGAAGTACGGAGGTAGTCTGGGAGCCCTCCCTCAGATAAAGTCAAATATTAGAGGTCAAATGGTGCCTTCGGAGGCATAAAGAATACAAATTAGGTCTAAAATGCAAAGTTGTGCTACTAAATTCTTTTCAATTTTGCAAAATCCCCTGAGTGACTGATGGAGTTGGGTGGAGGGTGGGGGGAGTGGGGGAGTGGGGTGAGGGAAATGGTGGGTATGGCTCTTCTGCCCCCCCCCATTTGCAAACATCACTGAGCTACACACAGACTGCACATTTTGCTGGCCGTTTAAAATCCTGTAAAACGCATTCTTTGACACATTTCTTGTGTCAATCTTAGTATGGACAAATCATTCCTGAAAAGAAGACTTCCTGTCTAATTGCTAAAATAATGAAAAAAGAAGAGAAAGAATGAAAGCAATAAGAAGCGGAAACCTTATTATTTGTAGATATTGTAACAGGAAGGCTGAGCTGAAAGTGCAAAGGAAGTAGCTTGGCTATTAAGCTGTGCGTACAAGTAACGCTAGAAAGTATTTCCTTATCGTGTAGTAAAATGTTTAGTAGGTTTAGTGAGAGCATCTGCTTGTGTTGGCAACATACACTTTTACAGGCAGGCAAATGCTCAAGTTTTCATGTCTTAGGGAATGATACATAGCACTTGCTATAGAAACAGGCAAATGCTCAAGTTTTCATGTAATACTTAGGGAATGATACATAGCACTTGCTACAGAAAGTTGAACAATTGTCATAGTTTAAAACACAGTACTGTGTGTACTGTTTTCTGAGTGGCTGTTTATTTTCAAAGCAAATACAAACAAGGTTGAAATTCTCTTGATATCCATACTGTACCTCACCTCTTTCTGGGTTGTTACCAATAAAACTAGGGTATTATTCCTGGTTACTTGGTAGTCAAGGTAACATGGCTTCTGATTGGCCCTGTCCAACTAAGAAATGATCATCGGGATCACCAGCAGCAATTAAGCCCAGTCGATGGAGCGTAGGACTTGTAACCTGGCGGTTCAATTTCCATAAATTTGCAAAGAATTGCATGTATATATAAATAAGGTCAGGAGATTTTTGTTGTTGAATCATTTATGATGATCATTGAAGTTGTGGAAAGTGGGCAAGGATTGGTTAGTTCAAGATTGGGTAGGAAGACATATGTTGTGAAGTTTCTGTTGAATACAGGTAGTTCTGAGTGGTTCATGGTAACTTCTAATGTATCAATGGTACATAGTAACACCTTCCTGTTTGGATCAGTTCGTCATTTACTACATACCCTACTATGTACCCCTCTACTCTGAAATTTGAATTTAGGTGATTCTGGTTGACCCTCAGCACTACTCTTTTCTTATACTGTACTTAATTTGACTGTGGTGACAAAATGGCTTGGAATTCAGCAGTGTAATTTCTGGTGAAATGGCAATGCTACTGTATTTATTAATATGCTGTCAGTAGCATGACTAGCCTAGTTTGGTTTCAACTACTGTAATACATGCAGGTAAAAATGAACGGAAAGTTCTTTGTATGTTTGCTGTTTGTAAGCACTTTCTGTGGTGCAAGACCCTTAAATTGTATTCTCAGTCTTGCATATCTCACACACCAGTATCTGTACCCGACTTTTTTATCGTTGTTTTTGAGAGTTTTTGGTTTTGATGATGATGGTAACCTTCGCATTCATGATGGCGTATGCATGTATGTGTGTGTGTGTGTGTGAGTGCGTTTGTGACGCCCAGCTTGTAAACACGATATCTCAAGAAGGGTAGGTCAGACCAACTTCATATTTGGTGTGTAGAAGTACCACATTGGATACAAGAAGCCTCTTGTTTTTGGTGGAGGTCAAAGGTCATTTGGGTCATCAGAGGTCAAATTGTGAAACCCTTGTAAACATGTACACCCTCACTATACATTACGTCAGATTCATGAAGAAAACTGCTCATGTTTTATCATCGAAACCAAAATGAATTTTTGCATTCTGGTTACTTCGTAATAAGAAGGTTCTGGGTTTCCAACTCACTAGGAACCAGAATGGTCAATTCAAAATGGCTGCTTTGCCGTTTCTGCCAAGCAAATGTGTCTTCGTCCATTCGGTAGGTAGGTTTGAATTGGGATGTGGATTTCTGTTTTGTCAGTGCGTCGGTTTCAGGACGACAAATTCAGTACAGTATTGTTGTAAAGTTGGTTATCCTTAAGTACCCCCTGCAGTATTTAAAATGGTTCTGGTCCTCCAGCTACCCACCCCTTGTCCATTGTTGAGGCCTAAGGGGATGTTAAGAGGGGTCCATGGAACAATTATTTGAAACTCTAATCTCTGTATATGTCATGACAAAGAAAAGGTTCAGTACTGTAGTAATATATATTCAAGTACATGTGTGAATATGTCATTCCATCGATGCAAAGCTACAGTACAACCCAGTAAAAATTCAGCTTTTAAAAACTGTTAATAAATAAAATGAAGACTTTCAGACCAGATTCTTCAATACAGCTGTTGAATTTTTAGAGGAATCCTCTTTGGGATGTGGTGTTTCTGGTTTGCAAATTGGAAATGGTTTTGAAAACAACTTTGCTGGCCATCACCTTCATTGTAGTAGTGATGAAAGTGGTGCCCTGAGAAAGCCCTCAAATACTGAAAATACTCAAATACTCTTATCTGTAAGATGGAGACTTGGAGTGGTGACATTCCTTGGAGAAGCAGTGGGTGTGACAATTGCAACCCCTGCCTCGTAATTATCTGAACACTCATCGAAAGTAGAAGGCTTGATATAGGAATATACGGTATATCTGCCAACCACTACATGGATCTATAGGAGTCTCAAAATGAGCTTCTTTTGGCACCGTAACCCTAGGGAATTACTAAACAAAGTAACACTTCTCTTAACATTTATTTACACCAGATTTACAACTATGTAGGGGAAGCACGCATAGTCGTGTCTCTCGTCACCGACGAGCCGGAGCCAAAGCCGCACGCGCACTCATTAGTCGGAAGAAATTGCAATAACGGCATCTGTACAGTTCAAGTCGGTCCTGCTGATATGACTGCTTGGTAAGTAAAACATCACTAAACCTGATTAAGGATCAGACTAGAACTAAAAAGAAAACAAACAAACAACAATATATGAACAAAACAAATGAAGTTATATTACATATGTGAAATCAATATCAGTCAAGCCTAGAATAATTTGCCAGTTGAAACTGAACCTTGGGTGGTATAGGCAGCCATATATAAACTATAAAAAAAAAGTGGTTTCTAAAGCTTGATGACAGTACTTATGATTAATACTTTGAATTTCAAGAGGTCTTTCCTTGTTTCTATGATTCCATATACTACAAATACAAGTATATAACAATGTTCAAACATATGTGAAACAGAGGAAATGGGGAAATCCCCAACAATATCGACCGTGTATCGCATATCATTAAGTGTACTTCCGTTGTGAATTATTAAGTCCGTATATGTTGTTGTTGTTTCTTTATTCATATCTAAAACATCCGACCATGAGTTATGTTTTGTTTAAGTATCCTTTAGCTTTTATGTTTAGCATATGATCTGGAATTCCTGTTTTGAAATTAGTCACACCCCATTGGAAAAAAGAAAAATCCCCTTGAAAGTACTTGTCATTGATTTTCTCTTATCAGAAGCACCCACCTTACTTCCTCATCTTTTGTTTTATATGTTTTGATAGAGTGGGTTTGGTTTTCAATTTCTTCTGTTGTTTCTTTCCCACTCATTTTTGTGCCTTTCCTTTTATCTTTTTTTGTTGTTGTCAAGATCAGGTCTACAGTAGATATCAACTGTTTTCTTGGTTTCTATAGTTAATTGTGTTCATCAATAGATTTTAATAGTATCGTGGTGTAAGGTCACTTTGCCTGTTCCCTAAATTTTTTGATATTTGATACAGTAGATCTTTGAACTCCTGTATTATAAATAGTTGCTATTTATACTGGTTGTAATATATATTCTAATGAAAAAATGAAGAGTATGCAGCTTCATTGATATGTACACTAGTCGCCATGCTTGTAAGTCAAATTGTAACCACTTTTTCTAATCCCAATTTTGATCTATTGCCACAGTGAAACGAGGAAACATCATTTTAATATTTTGAAACACTTTCGTGGATTATTCCACCCGTTTAGTGGAATTATTTAAAGTAAACTTCAAAGCGTGCTCACAGTTAGGGAAAGTTTTGCCTTGCTTCAACCAGTTTGACTGCTGACTTTAAAAGAATAATTATGTCTGTTTCTGGTGGAATCTGATCAATCCATCGATGAAATCACATAGCTGAAAGATACTTGAACTAAACTACTGTGCAAGATCATCATCACCACTATCCTTTAAAAAACATTTATCGTTACTATCGCCAGTGTACCAAATGAAAAGTCAAGTTGAAACTGTAGCCGATAGTTATCATTCATGTAACAGGGCACGGAGCTAATTTGGCCATGATTTCTTCCAAGGTTTGTCAGTAATGCCTCAAATTTTGTAGATGTCTAAGAATTGCTATGATCCAAAGCTCCATTCCTGAAGGGTTCTTCTTCTTCAAGTTTTTCTCTTCTGAAAATCGAATGTCAGCATTTGGCTTTATGATATCCTGACCCACCATACCATACCACACCCCACCACCATCCCTCCTCCGCATCGAGATGGAATGAGATGATGTAAGTCACTGACGTTGACCAAAGTAAAAGATGATAGAGTTGTCTAAACTTGGTGGTCTAAACTTTGTGTTAACTATTGAGAAGGAAGGTCAGGTTTGAAAATGACTGGCTCAAGCTGCTGCAGATTTTGCAATTACTCCTAAAATTTTCTTGAGTGCTGACTGAAACCCTATAATGGCACATGTTTATAAACCTTCACTCATGTTGTTAATCCTGCTGTAAACTTGTGAAATTTGACATTAGCTATATGGCAAATTTGATATTTCAAAGAGAAATACATACAAATTTATATTGTTGATTATTATTATCATTATTTTTGAGACCATCTGCTATCTTACTACAGTTTTCAGAATTTAATGATCCAGCATGCCACAAGGAGAGATGCAATCCCAATCTTGCAGAGAAGAATTCTCGAGCACCAACAGATCCGCAGCATGATATTAGGATCGAATGCGGAACCCCAGATGTCTGTCGCCGAAGCAGAAGAGAGAGCTAAACTGATGGCCAAGGACATGGACTTGTCTAAAGTTAAACTGTGTTTCCAAGCCTACCTGAAAGACATCTCTGGGAGATTCACCCGCGCCCTCCCACCTATCCTCTCCAATGTGGTTTATGATAGTCGTAAGTCATTCTCATGCAGCAGGGGAGGGGAGGGGAAGTGAGGGGGGAAGTGAGGGGAGGGGTTGAATAGCTTTCTTTGATACTTGGGGGCTATTCAACCTGGGGTGGATTGAGGGCTGGTGGGTGTCCCCAAACATATATATACTCTTCAGAGTATTGGGATTAGCTTTACTGGTATGATAATTTTATTTATTAAATTTTGTAATGTTTCATTGTGATAACTTCTTGAATCTACTGTATCTATTAAAAATAAATGATGATGGGGAACTGTGTGTGGAAAGGTTATGGGGGAGGGGGGAGTTTGTGACTTCCTTCAGTCGTAATGTAGGTCATAGGTTGTGATGGACAATAAGTTTAAAAATTGGCCAGCATTTAATTGATGAGTTTGGCAAAAATAATTCCACCTCTTCTTTTTTTTTTCAGACTCTCCAAATTCTACTGCTCTTAAGATTTGTCGAATGGATCGAAGCTCTGGGAGCACACTGGGTGGAGAAGAAGTCTACTTGCTCTGTGATAAAGTGCAGAAGGAAGACATCGAGGTCAGATTCTTTGAGATGAACTCGGCTGGTGAGGTAGTCTGGGAAGGCTTTGGCGACTTTGGCCCCACCGACGTTCATCGGCAGGTAAAGATTTTCAAACGCCCAGGATCAGGTCACATAGCATTAACATATCTGGTTGTTTGTATGCAGGTGATCGATTTGATGGATTTTTAACATCACTTTTACTAGCCTGAAATTCAGTAAGAGAAAGCATACAATGAGAAAAGAGAAATCACTTTTCATTGGAGTGTCGTCCCTCGTGGATAATATTACTGTTCCTTGAAATGCGCATTTCTTCTAACAAGTATGAGCTTCTTTCACCTTCACCTTAATAGACTATTGACCGGTTCATACAATGTTCTTAAAGCTCAGGAAGTTGTAGTCACGGTGATGTACTATTTTCTCTCCATTGCAGTATGCTATAGTCTTCAAGACACCTCCATTTAGGGATAACAACATCCAGCAGTCGATAGGGGTACAGGTTCAACTGAGACGTAAATCGGATCATGAAGTCAGCGATCCAAAGCCATTCAAGTATCATTCACCAATAAAAGGCAAGTAATCTTGCTGTCATGAATATTCATTGAGCTACAAAGCAATGATTCACGACACTGCCACATTAACCAGAAATTCATAAGGTTAGGTGATTTTGATGTCAATTGATGTTATTGATTAATTTAAAATTTTCAATTAAAAGGAGGAAAAAGATTAGAATTATACTCTATTTTAAAACAAGCTATAATTAGACATCTCACGATATCTTTTTCATTTGAAGAAATCACCTTTAACATCTGGAAGTGTTAATTCTGGTAAATGTGATTCACTCTTAATGGTGTAATATTTGAGTCTATTGTAGAATGACATTTTCCTGCAAACCAGGAAAGTTGAATTATCAAATAGCCTAAGTATTTCTTATCACAGTCGTTATTGACCTTGGATTTGCATAAATTTGTGTTCCACTTTTGTATTTCTTTCTTTGAGGAAATCAGCATTATATGATGTACAAACTGTTTCTTGTCAAATGTTACCAAGCAGTTTCACTGTTTAAAATGATCTTGAGGTGCCTTAAAGGCATTGAAGACATGCCCCAAACAGCGTGCCGCCATCTTTTAAAAGTTAACTTTCTGGTGCTTGAAAGTGAAGTTTTTCTCTTGTCGCTACAAAATGCAGACAGTAATGAAACGTGATACCTTGTTATCTTTAGCTGGACCTGAGATGTCCATCACTGTATCGTTTGTACACTGTGCTGTGGGTATTGACCGCAGCTGTATGTACTGACTGTACACATGTGTCTAATTACCGACGGTAGCAAGCTGTGTGTGTATTTTCTGGGATCGATGGTGGTGTCTAACACTTCTGTTACACCTCATTCGAAACTAGGTCAGACTACCGGTATTAGACGTTTCTTTTTGCGCGAGGCTTCACACCCTTTAACTATAACACAATGACAGGTTTGTTTTATCTCTGTCTACAAATTCATTTTCCATTAAACAGATAAAGAAAGAATATCTCGTAAGAGGGTGAAACGCTGTTATCCGATTGCTACCGATGAAGACCTTCTTAGAGAATTGATCGATGCAGGTATGATTATACAGTAACAACCCGTTATCAGTTTCAACCCAATTGTTAATCTTATTCAGATTACATCATTTTTATCTAATTTTGTGACAGCTAAGTTGTGTTTGAAATGTAAAGTGATTATGCTTTTTCGTTTTTTGGTTTGTTTTGACCTTGTTTGTCACTTTAACATTGCTACAACTGTTATGAACTATTTGAGGGCCATTTATACAACACGTAATCCAAGTGCACACATAATCCAGTAGGTTGAAATATGTGAACGATCAGTTTCATTTGTCTACAAACCTCTAAGCTATAATTGATATCTGTTACTTTCACCAAACTAGAACTGCTGCATGTTAAGGGAGAAGAGATATGTCATTTATGTGGATTTATAGTGATGGAGGTTTTACAGTTCTAGTTAGATCAGCTTATAAAAACTTATAAATCTGATGGAATGTGTTCTTTTGCCTGCTCCTCAGCCTTTGATTGAAGTTTGTAGAATCTACGGACTCGTTAATAAATCTGGCTAAATTTTATTCAGCTCAAAATGTTTAACGCCAGATAACCCAATGAAAATGATGAATATTGATATGAAAATTGCATAGAATGGTGCCATTTTCACTGAGCTTTTAGTGCAGTCAGCTGGAAGTGTGAAGTGTGAATTTTGGCAAACAAGTACTGAGACTTTAAGGAAAGGCAGCAATAATTTTGTCATCAGTCGTATAATGGTCAATCTTGGACTGGTCATCTGAATTTATACCTAAACCAGCCAAAACAAGATACCGTGAGAGAACTGTGTTTTCTACGTTTGTATCAGTAGACATACCAACTGTATAACGTGTGGGAAACAATATCAATTGTTTATGACGTTACTTGTTTACTATATTCTGCAAGTTTCACCAATTTTGATCAACAATTTTTAAGCAAAAGGAACCTCTAAACAGTGGAACTTTAATAATGTAGATGGGGAATGGAATGTAGTAAGGAGAATGAATTGGAGGTTATATGCCAAATAAGTGGTGTGCATGTTATAAAATTAATTTTGTTTTTAACTTTTTAACACATATTTGATGAAGTTTTGTGAATTATGTATATTGTGCATAAGTATCTGTAAAGTTTACAATCTCTCTGTTTTCTTTGAAAGGTAATAAATTTGACCCTGCTATGAACCCGTTTGGTCTCCAACCAACCAACCGAAATGAAATAAAACCGATGGTTCTCGGAAACGGTGTCAGTAACACTCAACAGCCGTCGCCAGGAGATGCAAAGACGTCCTACATGCCAGTCGTCACTCAATCAAACATGAGCAGTGGCATAGCAGCCCAACTGCCGCAGCAGCAACAAGTCAACTTACAACAAAGCCAGCAGCTCTTAGCTCAGCAACAACACCCGTCGCCCCAGACGCAGGGCCAGCCAACGTTAGGGGGCCCACATTCCCATTTATCAGAGCATCCAAAAACTCAACAAATGTTACTTTTGGAGAGCAGGTATCGTCAGCAGCAGCGCATGCAGCAACAGAGGTTACCAGGGAGTTGCGATCAACAACAACAACAACATTCAGGTCATCCACAACAACAAATACTCTCAGCAGTTCAACAGAATGTGCAAGTGACTCAACATCAACAGAATCCACAGATCATACATCAGTTGCAGCAAACTGTCCAGATTCAGAGACAACAAAGGGCTGTTGCCCAACAGGATGGAAACTACCCTTTCCAACCACAGCAGAAATTACATGGCGGTCAACAAAATGGTAAAGGAATTTTTGTGGTTTATGTTAATTAATTTGATTTCCTCATGTTTCGCTTATTTGTTTCCACTTCTCGTAAGTCCACAATGAAATATCGAGCAAATGAGAACATTGGTATGAGGGATTTTCGCTTAGGGGATTGATTAGGGAAAGGTGCTAGGTAGTAGAAATGAGTTTGAAGTACATGTATAAAGTATACTATAGTTAATTTTCATATATTCTCTAATAAGATTGTATTATTTTCTTTTGAGTATTGCAAACATTCAATATTTAACCATTTGAAATTTGATATGTAAAGTCTTACTGGTCATGGCTGGGTTTTTGTCCCTGGACCTCATACTCTTAGGCCTGGTGGTTGTTCCTGTGCTGGTATCTTTGGTATAGGATTACTTTATGAATGTGTAATACCTTCTCTCCCCCCCCCCCCCCACACACACACACACTCACTCAATTCAAGGCCCATCTCTGATAATTCTGAGATGTACTTGCCAGCATTGTTGAAATTTTGAGTTGTCCAGTCATTCCCCATACAAATAATAATATACCTTCAGCTGTAGAATGTCATTTTTTGTTGACCCTTCAAATTCTGCTTGTCACCTCAGACACTTATTGCAACTCCAAACAAGTTTGCCTATTACTAATATTGTTTTCAAAATATGTTGATGATATATTATAACTTTTATTTCAACACTTTTAATGGTTAATCTTTTCCACAATATTCAAGGTTTCCAAGCCACGCCACGTAAAATTTGTTCTGGACTTCAGCGTAGAGGAGTCAGTAAAGTTCTGGTAAAAACCGAACCGTTAAACTGCAGAGGTATGTAGTGCAACTAAAATCATGAAATTGACCTGGTATAGCATTGCTCTGACCTCACAGGAGTGAGAGCCGAGTATTACTACTTTTAAACAGTAATATATGAATCAGAAACCGGTAGGGGTGCAGGCACCTTGTTGCATCTCTTTTCCTTTCCCACCTCCTTTTGAAAGAAAAAACGTTTACATGGTCTTTGAAAGTCAGTAAATGCAGGAAAAACATGAAAGTGGAGAAATGTATGGTCTTAAATGGTGTGAAGACTCGTGCACAAAGAAACGTCTCATTCGGGTAATCTGACCTAGTTTCGAATGAGGTGTAACAGAAGTGTTAGACACCACCATCGATCCCAAAAAATACACACACAGCTTGCTACCGTCGGTAATTAGACACTAGTTTACACCAGTCAAGACAGTGTACATAGCAGCATGGACATATCAGGTCTAGATAAAAAGATAACAAGGTATCACGTTTCATTACTGTCTGCATTTCGTAGCGACAAGAATAAACTTCACTTGCAAGCAAGGGAAAGTCACCTTTTTCAGAGCGTGGCACGCGGTTTGGGCGAGTCTTCAATACCATTAAATAGATTTGTTTTTTCAATGCATAACAAGTGCATTGTTTCAAGGATAAATCATGTCGGAAAATTTATCTGTACTTGCACTTGTGGTCTCCTTTTATCCTCTTGTGTATGAAGAATTGAAACTTTCTTTGAAGTGAAAATTGATAGAATTTATAACAAAGAAAGAAGAGTGGTCTCAACAGCAGAGCTGTTGTATCAGGTTAGGTATGCTGGTTAGGAACATTCTGAAACTGACCACGTATTTTACTAGCGAAAATCTTGATAAACGAATAATACATAGAAATTTGACCCGCTACCACATTCATCCATTTTATTGCACTTTCTTTTATGTTAATACATATATCCGTCTAATGCTACTTTGTAAAGGTCAGTTTTAATGGGTGACTTTAGACACAAAATGCTGACACGTTGCAGACTGTAAAACAACACAGATATCAGTCCACATTGCATTTCTTTACTACTTTTCCATTTTGTTGTTGTTGCAAGAACTGTTCTTTAAAACATCTGTGGCCCACCAATCTAAGTGGGCTGGACTACTGTACTTAGTCTAAAACGTAGACCATTAAATAGTGAGAGTTCCTCAGACAGAGCACAAAACTTAATAGGTCAACAAATGATGTGTTTTACAAGTCATTACAAATTTTGTCAAGGACAAGTAATGTTAATTTTTATCCAGTGGTGCTCTGTTGTTCATACACAATTTCAAAGAATATTATTTGGTTAACGAGTCATGACACTTTATAAAATGATAGTTTAAACATCCAGACCTTGTTGTTAGGAGAGAGCACATGAAACACAACCGCCTGTATACGTTCTGTATGCATATCTCTACAAGTCTATTTTCTTACACTGATATATGTAAACTTTATGCACAATAGCAAATCACTCATGCATAACATGAAATGCTTGTCATCCTCTTAATAGGTACATCCCCTAAACAGATATCACAGACCTGTGCTGAGGACCCAACGTCATCATTAATTTAGCCTTTGAGGAGCATTTACATAGATTTAGCATGATTTAACACTGGATACCTGTCCTGAAAACCAGAAAAACTATATAAACATTACAAGCAGTTTCTTTGTGGGTTTGGACTATGAGAAAGCTATCAAGAGTAAAATTCTGCCTAAAATCCTGTCAATGAAGGAAGTGAAACCCTAGTTTGTTTCATCACACACTCCTTTGTAATGTTAATGTTTGTTCCTGATACAAAAGCAGTGAACATAACGCTGTCCTGCCTTTTTGACCACAGGTGTGAAACCACCTTACTGTGTATATAATGATTTAATCAGTTTTCATATTGCATGGTTGCAATAAAACGAGGACACTTGCACTCAAGCAGCGTGTTGTGTTTCATCAGTAATTTTTAAAACCAAACATGCACATATTTACTAAAAATATTATTGCAAGGTATCAAACTAGGACTATCCTGTAGATTTTGTCAATGAATGAAGGTTAAATTTATGAAACAAGTAATTAAAGATTCCACTCAGTTTCTGACATTTCAACTGCTTGGAAACTTTTCATATTAATATTCACCGCATTTAAAAATGCAAATTGGAAAGTTTGAAAGAATTTTGATATTTCATTATTTAAATTGAAAACTTTATTTTTCAAGCTAATGAACCTAGTTATGGGGCTTTAGTATAACCAAAAAAAAAGCAGTTGGCATCAATTCAAGAAGCTTCTTTAAAATGAGTTTGCTAGTTATTCTGCGATCCAATGGGCTAAATTAGCTGCCAAGTCGGGGGAAAAAAATGCATCAAACATGAATTTGCTGTTATTTTATGACGATTGGCCCTGTAGATGTGGTAGGAGCTATGTGGCTTTATTGGGTCTCTTAGCAGATCACGTTAGGGAGCGAAACATGGTTAAAACTGTTTCAAAGTTGTTACCTATGCATGAATCCTTGAGTTGAACTGAAGGTGGAATGTTTGAAATCAATGTTCTATGAGGGAAAATTTATAAATTTTCAGCTACTCTTTCCATTTAATAAAGAAATGGCGAACTTCTGTTTATCAGGATCTTTCATTTCCCCTGGTCAATGAAATTTAAAGAAAAAGCACCTGCTTTCGAGACAAAGCTGTATCATACACAAAGACATGGACTTCTTTTATCTTGCTGTTCCTTGTTACTGGGATCCGGGAAAGTTTAGTGTTTACTTTTAGGGATTTCTGGCTCATGTAAAGGCACAAAACTATTTACATTGGTTTGATCTAATAGTAGTAACACCTTATTGTGAAAATTTCAGGATATATTCACAAAACTTGAAAGTAAGTTTATTCAGCAAGTTCAACATGGGGTTAGATAATGAAATCACAAAAGGAAGTAAAGAACTGACAACTGAGTCATAGTTGACTCGTTAAAGCGGCTGTTTGCTAAATTGACATCAATTTTACCAAACTGTGACAAAGTTATATTCAAACTAAGAGTTTCAATTGATCAAATTAAGATGCCCTCCCAGATATTTCCTTTCCTTGTTTTTTTTCACTAAATTAACATATTAGTCAAGGAGTAATTAAAAAATAAGTGTATTTGATAAACCATCACCTAGACTAATGTTTCCAGTTAGTGTCAGCATGACAAGAAAAAAACTAGTGAAACTTTTTCAACTGTTGTGATATCGCCTTTGTGATTTAAAATGTTGAGATTTTGTTGAATGTTATCAAACTTTACCACATCAACACCCAAATTGCAACTTTGTTTCGTAGAACTTTCAACATGATGAACAGAAAAGCTGCAGCAGCTGTTCGTGCCCTACCCCTACAGCAAAGACTAAATCGGCATCAAATAACAGAGATGAGCACTTCACACCAGCAGTTGTGACATTTAATGATTCTTAAGCGGTCTGGCTGCAGTCATGCTGCAGGCCCCTCAGCCCAAGCTGACTCTTGACGCAGTGCCTAATTCATGACATTATAACAGATGACTAAAGACAATAACAATTGAACTCTAATTTTGTAAAAGTTTTAGAAGTTCTGGTGCACTGTTTTCAGTGCTAACTTAAAGAGAAAAGTGCTTACTCTACCATTTTGAAATAGCTCCTTGCAGATTGGTATCATAGATATCAAGTCACGCTTCCTTGAAACTGCAGTGTTATGTTACTTGCATAGTTTTCTTCTTTCTCTTTCTCTCCCTCCACCCTCACTCCTTTTCTCTCCCTCCACCCCACTCCTTTTCTCTCCCTCCACCCCCACTCCTTTTCTCTCCCTCCACCCCACTCCTTTTTCTTCCCACCCAACAATACCAAATAATGTCAACTAAATTTGGTTTTGCTTCCTTACTTACGTAGAATTGAAGGAGAATTTGCCGGAGATGGATATGGACGTCTCAGATCTGAGTAAGGATAGAGGACTCGGTCTCGACTTCCCAACGGATGTAAGGAGTGATGCTTTTCAGTTGAACCTTCCTGCCAACATCGAAGCAGATGCTTGTGTTGACAGACACCCATCAAAGATGGCACTGGAGAATGAGGCGAGGGAGTCTCTGCGACGAACCATGGAATGGCAGAAGGACTTCGGGTTGGATATCAATATTGATGACGGCCAGGAGAAAGAGATTAACGGAAGTCTTCCGTTTGAAGGGGACAAGGATATGTCTGAGTTTGTAGAGAAAACCATACAGTTTGGTAAATGAAATTGAGTTTTGTATTGTTTCTTTTTTTAAGTGGTGGGGTTGGAGGGGGATGAAGAAGTTAAAAAAGAGTAATTTGTGAGAATTGTAGTGCTTTTGTGGTACTTTTTTCATCTAATATTGAGCAGCAGGTTTCACTGTCATTTTGCTTTTAAGAGGTCTCCAATTTCTTCTCTCGTGGTTTGAATCATCGGGATTGCCCTAGGGTTTGGGCAGGTAGAATTCAAGGAGTCGTGTTTTGCCATGACAATGGTAATGGCTGCTTTCATCACAGTGTATGTGCATATGGAATTTGGAAAATTCTCAATGCAAGAATTTGCATTGCCTCACAAGATTGTTTGTAGTCACCACAGAATGTTTGCTCCTCACCACATTAATGTATCACGTCGCATTATGTGCATGTTTACTTCATCACCACCTTGTTTCCACATCATCACAGCACAAGTTTGCATTGTCATGACACTAGTTTCCCTTGTCACCACACAGGTTTCCCTTGTCACCACACAAGTTTGCATTGTCACAACACTAGTTGCATTGTCATGACACAAGTTTGCATTGTCTTCACACAAGTTTGCATTGTCACCACACAAGTTTGCATTGTCACCACACAAGTTTGCAATGTCCTAACACTAGTTTCCCTTTTCACCACTCTATGTGTGCTCATCATCACGTAATGTTGCCCAATCTGCATTCCATATGTACATGCATGTCTTTGAGGCTTGTGCACACTATATTCATGGATAGAAAACCTTATCTCATACTTTACATGTGGATGCTAAATTTTAAGTATGAAAATTTAATGGCAGTTCAGTTGGAGCTCAAAAGTCTATTTGAAGTTAGCAGGTGTCAAAGTTTAAGGACAAAAACTGTCAAAAGTGTTTCTCAAAATGACAAGATTGATTGATAGATAACATATTTGGCATTTTTTGTATATATATTCCTCAAACTTAGTTTTCTATGTTTGAAACATAAGAATACCAAAACTGCACAATGGTAGACTATTTTATATATGAACTGACCACATTTTCTCAAATCGATTCAGCCGGTATGCAGTGTGTCCCTACTTGTATTCTGGTATAACTGCTTTTTATATGTACTTGCTACCATTGACTTGTACACACGCAAGCACTGCACACTTTGGAAAGCTGGTAGAGACACTAATATAAGGCTACTCATACTTGTGCTCTTTAACATGGGGAATTCTACTTGTACTTGTAACCATAGTTTTCATACCCTTACTGAGATTCTGCTGAGAGCTGAGATAAACTAGTTGTACTTTGACCTTTGTTACACAGATCCTAACACTGACTATGAGCAAGGTATCATTGAGTTAGCAGAGCAGTTATCAGAGGCCCTGTTGATGTATTCACAGACCGGAGATACAAGAGCTCTCCTGCAGGCACAGAAACATCTCTTATCCATTGAAGATGACAATGGAGACACGTATGTATTATTAGTCTGTGAATATTCATATGTATGGTGGCTGGAAGCATACAGACTAAAAAGGCATAACCTTTATACTGAAATACAAAGGGAGTTATGCATGTATTACATGTGAATGAATATTTATATCTATGGTTGCTGGAAGCTAGCATGCAAACACGAATACACAGTGTATGTACTGAAAACAAAATGAAGATACATGTCTTATATGGTATGAATATCATATTTATGATCACCTATTTGCAAAGAGGCACAAATCCATCTTCTATCTATGGAAGTTGAGAATTGTTATGATTATTTTTTTATAAACTAACACATGTTATCATACCTTGAATATTGCTATATTCTCTTGTGAGTTTAATGATTAATTCTTTAAATATTCATGACATTTTCTACTACAAACTGAATATGCATTGCTTTCATTTACATTTTCCACAGGCCACTTCACCTGGCAGTGATTCATGGACAGCCTGAAGCTTTGCAAGCCATACTGAGTGTGGTCATCACAATTAAAGGTCAAAACATGGTCAACCATAAAAATAAATTAGACCAGGTATGTGAATTATTGAGTCTCATAACTGAAGACTTCATTGGTTTATGTTGTATGTTTACTTGATATAAGTAGAAATAGATTAAAAATACTGAAAGTTGTCTTAATAACTGCTTAGTCATGTAGAAGGGAAGTCGACAAAACTTGGGTTCACAATGAAGATAACCAACTGTGCAGTGTAAATATCTTAATTTTAGGAACTCTCTGTTTCTTTGCTGATTTTGACTTGAATGAAGTATGATCTAAGCAAAACTGAACAAGACCTGTCAGCCATTCTCTATCTCAAATCTGAACATGGCATTTGTTCATGACAAGAAACTCCACGATAGAGATACAAACAATGGTTAGGCATTAAATTCTACTCTAATAGTCATCAGTATCAACTCCATATTAATAATATTGCTAATTTGATCAAAAAGAGTCAAATTTACATTGAAAAAAGTTCTTCTTAGACATAAAAGGAGTGTCCAATTTAGACAAATTGTGCATCCTTGCCAGAATGTTATCCTAACTTTCTAGCATATTGAGATTGGTAAGATTTGACGTTCTCAGCAGAAATCATTTGATTTTTCAGAGTTGTACAGGTCTAGTATTAGATAAATGCTTCATTATCATTAGAGCTAATTAATATTTCCATTTCTCAGACACCACTTCACCTAGCCGTGATCACAAAATCACTGGATATGGTTAATTTCCTACTTGACTGCGGCTCAGATCCTAACATACTGGACCAGAATGGATTCAACAGCCTACACTTAGCAGTCGATGGACGCTTCCATATTGGGATTGAGTCTCTTATTTCTAGCTTGCCAGGAAATCAGGGCAGATCAACCATACCTGCAGACCAGGATGCACTTAATCTTGACGGTAGGTCTTTAGAATCGCCGGTCGTTAAATAAAGCAATGATGATCGTTTCTTATGATTAGATTACTTGATATCGTAAAAAGCTCAAATTAGAGATGTTTGTCATACATGATCCATTTCACCTAACTATTCAGTGCTTGATTGTTTAAAGAAATTGTGATATAAGATTGGCTCTTCTCAGAGTAACTGCTTATTATGGTTTTGTTGACAATGCCTGAGCCGTGTAGAGAAGCAGGTGGTGTAAAAACGAAAGAAGAAAAAAATACATGATGTATGTAAATATAAACATTGTTGCTATAATCACAATCTTCATAAAGATCATGTTAATATTGTGGCAAGTAAGGAATACTGCCCTCATGAAGCATGAAATATTTATTGAACATTGTTGTTTTACAGGTTATGCAGCTTTACATATGGCAGTTGAAAAGAAAGACCTCACTGCTGTGCAAAAACTTATCAAGAGTGGAGCCAACAAAGATATTCCCGTAAGTAACTGTAAGAAATTGGTGTAGCTCAGAGCTCGTACTTTGGAGGTCACAGGCTCAAATGCTATGTGTTATCATTTCTCTTTTTTTTATTTTGCTTTCAAATTTTGATTCAGTTGTCAGTTCCTGTTTATTGTTTTCCTTACAGAGTTAATAAACTCAAAGGCAAAAAAAGGTGTTATCTATCGGCAAAAGAAAAGAACCAGACTTAGAAACGTCAGCTTTATGATGCCTGTGTACAATTAGACAATCAAGAAAATTAACAGGTCAAAAATTGAACTTTACTAACTAACATAGTTCAAAGCAGTCAGTTGTCTTTGTGGAGATTTTTGTCCAGATAATACATGATCATAAAATATGTGTTAATTTGTTGACAAAATAATGTCTCTACTTTTAAGGAAAGTCTTGTCTTTCAAACAATTGTAAATATTTTAAAATTGTAGATGCACCTATACCCTTTCTAATTTGCACATACACGACTGGGCTGTAGATGTAATTGGCATCGGGTAACAACTTAACTTTCTGGCCAAATGCAACATTTTGGACAAGAAAATCCGTTCTTTTCTTTCTGTTGGAAACACTTTTCACTCAGACAGAAATTACACTGTATGACTATTGGTCGTTTGTCAGCTTGTCTATGTTGTACGTGCTTGTATGTGCATGTGTGATACCATAGTTGATTACTTATTGACATGACAACCGCCTGCATAAATACCAGCTGTGGAATGCTAGTTCAACCCCCAATATTTTATTCCCTCTCCGTTTCAAGGATGGTAAAAGTGGACGTGCTCCTCTTCATTGTGCTGTCTTGGCCGAAGATTTCACAATGCTCAGTTATCTCGTTGCCGACGCCAAAGTCAACATCCATGCGGAAGATTTTGCGGGGAACACACCGCTTCACATTGCCAGCGCTCACAACTTGAGGGCAGTAGCCGCACTCCTGATCGCTGCAGGAGCTAACCCAGAGTCCAGGAATGGTGACATCCAAAACGAGTCTGATGACTCGGACACCTCTGACAATTACGAAGACTCAGAAGATTATTACGATTTTGACGAGGAGGAGGAAGATGGTGATCGGTTAGGGTCATCTGCTTTGGACTACGCTAAGAGTGACCAGGTGAGTTATCGTATTCCGAGGATAACCAAAGGTGAAACATGTTAAACATGTGTAACATTGTTAAATCTTTTCTGAATCATGATTGGAAAGGTATAGAATTGTATCGTCGAAATGAAATGTGTATCTCAGAAGATGTAGGAATGTGTCTCAAAGAAATCCCTAATTCTTTGGCTTTCTGGTTCATTCTAGCCTCCCAATCAATCGTGTATCCACTTCTAACTTCAAAACAGATGGAGATACCAACTTCTAAGTTGTATTTATCCCTCGACCTTTATCTGTTCAATTTGTCCGACTCAACCTGCTTGAGTTATTACTGATGTAATATTTTCATTATTTTGTGATGATAGATTGGTCGTTTATCTCACATTCATTTATTTATAGTTTCCCACCTAGTTTTCTGCTTTTGATTTGCTTTCTAATTCACTTTCTCACTTTGTCCATTGTTGTTTGGAAGGGGAAGGGGGTGGGGACATGTTGAATAGGTATAACTTACTGTCAGGGAAGCTGTAGGTAATTGGAGCAGTCAGAAAAACAGGAGAGTGTATCTGTCAATTTATCAACAACAAAAATATTTCACTTTCTTGACAGATGAGGCGAATTCTGCTCGGTGAAAGCTACATCCCTTTCATGTCACCGTCATTTGAAACTAGATCAGAGAGTTCAGCAGAAATGCTGAAAGCACCTTTCCAACTTGAAAGCAGCAAGCCTAGCTTTAGGTCCTCACCTATAAATAGCAGCACCGACAGTGGGGTGCACTCTGAAGAAAGATTCAAAAGGGATTCTCTTCAAGGGAGGAGTATCGGACACAGAGGTAAAGTTCATCCATAGTTCATATATAACTTGTTATTAATTTGATGCAAGGATCGTAATGATGACACAGTTCACGCACAAATTGCAAATACGTATTTACATTTCCAAAAGTTTTCATTGCATTGAAAACTTAAAAATACATAGTTTACATGCAATCTCCACCATAGGACAGCGCTGATTAAATATCTATAGTAACTCTAACACTATATTAAACAAACTAAGACCGCATGTGAGGGTTGCACTTGATACCAAAGATTGGTGAATAAGAGTGGTGTGGTGTGTCACCTGGCCCTCTTTTGGAAGTTTTCATTTTCTGAAGTGTATAATTAAAATTGTTAACATTATTCTTTCCCTAATTTTTCCCCGACCCTAATTGACCCCAGACACAAGGGCTGTAGATCCCTTGCAGCTGACTCTGGTCCTCCCCCCCCCCCCCCACAGTTGAGCTTGGTGAAACACAATTTGATGCAATGTATGAGTGGAATGTCAGTTAGTCTCTGAGCAGTGGGTCTATAAACAATTGAATGCAATGCAATGTGTAATTGATTTTAGGAAAACCCACAATTGAACCCACTGAGGGGATCATTCAAGACAGCCTCGTCAAACGTGTCTCAACCTACAAGTATCTTGATCTAGAAATAAATGATCCGCCTTTGTAGCGCATCCACATTGATTATTTGGTTAAAAGGATCAACCCAAGATTGCATTGTGTTTGTAAATTAAACAAGTTTAATATCAATAAATGCATCTTTACTTTGTTTATTATTCCCTGATTTGCAGTGTGTGGCTGTATTGTAGTGTATGTTGGGCTGGGAATGTGGACAGTACAAATAAAAGACGTATTTGATTCCATTATTAGATAAGCTAGTCATATTTTAGGGGATAATCAGCTTACTGTGGCCTCATCATGTCAACATTATCTTGAGGCTAAGCTTAACACCATTCTTGACGATAACAACCACCCCCTATGTGTAGATCCTAATAGTGCAATAATTCCTTGTAGTGGAAGGTTGAGACTACCATTTGCTGCTCCAGAATGACACAAATGATTGTTTATCCCTCGTTGTATTAAACTTCATAACAATCTCTTTAATCGTTAGGTTTCTGATATTTTACTTTTCTACTGTAACCTCTTAGTCTTTTAACTTGTCTTTTCGTCCTGCCATTTGTATATGATTATTGTTTTTATGTATTTATATTTTTATTGCGAGCATGCAGTTGCCCTTTTGGGATATAATAAACTTGAACTTGAGAGCTAATAATAGTTGCAATATGTTCATGTCTTTGGTCCTGTTCTAACATGATTTGCCTCTCTCTCTATACTTGCCAGATAAATACAAAAAAGTAATGCAAAAACTGTTCCTATCTCTGTAAGGAAAATTGAATTTTCTCGCTTCAAATTTTGTACCGTGTAGGGTATATAGAATGGAACTTAATTTCCATTTTTGAGTCATTGCTCTTAAGTGCTTAAGTGATTAGGCTGATTACTATTGAACTGACTGCACTAGTTTGAGGGGGGGGGGGAGAGGGGGAGGAATTAGATCTGTAATACGCCTCACAATCATCAGGAGGCTGCTACACTTCTACTACTACACTCTATTCCAGGTGGCGACATTTCTTCTGTACCGGAAAAAGTCAAAAGCTCTCTGGTGAAGGCATTAGACAGCCGTCATCCTACTGCCAACGATTGGAGGGCTTTTGCAAGTCACCTAGGGATGGGGAACATGGTGAATCACTTGAGAGGATTTGACAGTCCTTCAAAGGTGTTACTGGATCAGTATGAGGTGAGTAGTAGTAGCAAATGTGGATCAAATTTTCATGGATTGGAAAGAAATTGTTTTGAAGGATGGAATGACATCAGATGCATTCATGTGGAGGTTTTTTTTACATTGAGAAGACTAATGGCTCAGCACACTGTTAATTGAACACAAACTGGTTACCATTATTATTATTATGATTATTATTATTATTATTATTATTATTATTATGATGATTATTATTATTATTATTATTGTCATCATTATTATTACTATTATTATTATGATTATTATTATTATGATTATTATTATTATTATTATCATCATTATTATTATTATTACTATCATTATTATCATCATTGTCATTATTATTATTATTATTATTTATAATTATTATTATTATTACTATTATTATTATTATTATTATTATTGAAGTTGTGACAGATATGGTCTACTTTGTTATTCAGGTGTACAGTATGTGAATATTTCAGTGTTCCAGTTACACACAGATTAAGCTAGCAATTGTATGTAGTGTTCCCTATTAATCAGGTATCTGTCGAGCATAAACAGTTTTACCCTCAACAGTTACTTTCTACTAAGAGGTACTACAGGGGTGCAGTTAATTACAAGTTGGACCTCTTAATGTTTGAAACTATTGTTATAAAGAACCTCCCATTCACTATGTAACAAATAGAGAAAGAGAAGCCTTCATGACCCTAATTGTGTTTTCTTTGTCTCAACAGTTGATGGACGGTACTCTCGCAGAATTACGTCAAGTGGCTCTTGGGATCGAAAGGAAAGACATCGTAGACATTTTAAATAATGCGCTCAATGAAATCAATGCCAACTGAACCAGCTCAAGAGTTTTTATCTGCTCTGTATGAAGGAGAGACAGGGGTGTGGGGAGAAGGTGAGGGGGAAGGTGAGGGGGAAGGTGAGGGGTGGATGTGGCTGTAAGATGAAGGATTAAGGAGTGGACGAGCCAAATGCATATGCTATATATTAGTGCTTTCATTAAAAGTAACAGCTTTTTGTAATTTTTGTATAACTCATTTAGTGGTGATTATTACATTGCTATACAGAATTGAATAAAACCATTGTACATAAGGCTTTGTGGGGGTTAAAGATGCATTTTCTTCTATGTGCCATGTATACTTGCTAATGCAGCGTGTTGTGTAATAGAATCTAAAGATTTCTTTTATTATGAATCTTTAATTCCATAAAACTCATAAATATTCATTTCAAACTTTTTGAACCAAAACTTCAAAACACAAAAGAGAGTTCTCTTAAGGAATCAAAATGAATGAGACCCCCACCATATTCCCTAGAGGACAACAAACTAGATAGTGAACAAGTATGTCATACCAAGAAGCAGAAACTAGAAATGTGAAGAAGAATTTACAGTATATTCAAATAATTACAAATAAGTGGTACGTAACAGTTAACCAACTTATCAAAAACATATTTTTCCTTGGGGGGAGGGGATCGGGGCTTTAAAATAGGGTAAAGTTGTTTCTTTAAATTTCTTGTGGCAGAGTAAGCAATTTAAAAGAAAACTCACCAAAAGTGTACATTTTACTATGTAGTATATACTTTGTTTTCAAAGTCTGGAAAACAAATCTCATTTTTCTACAGACAGTGAATATTTTTAGATACATCTCAATTACCATTCGCTCAAGATTCTTTTTATCTTTCATCGTTAATTGCATCATATTACCGTCGGTCAATATCTAGCAGATAATGATATTATATTTTTATTCTGGAAAGAACATAGAGATATTTTAGTTCTTAAGAGATTTGCCTTCACAATTTGGCCTTCAATGGAATGTAAATAAATCACAAGCGAGACATAAGTAGAACACATGACAAGTAATAGACAAAAACTTTTTCACCGTGCTGTAGAAATCAAAATGAAGGTCCATATAGTTAAAGAGGTTGTGTGGTGAAATAACTGAGCAACTATTAAAATTATCTTCGTATGGGATGGATGTATATAAATTTGGATTAAACTCTATTTACTTGTTCTTGTCATGCATATTTTCTACATTATTTGTAGTTTGAAAATCTTAAAACAATGCCCATGATTTAAATTCCTAGATAGCAAGCAAAAGAATGACATTTTGAAACAGCCTAATTTGATTTTGCCACATCTTTATTGAGGAATATTTTCAGATCTGAATGTAACTATTTCTTTACAAATAATTATAATAAATTAAATAATTTCATTTGTTTGAAAAAAAGTCCAGGATGATTATGTCATAGCATCATGAAATGCTAATCTCGTTGCTAATCTCGTTGCTAATATCAATGCTAATCTCATTGCTAATCTCATTTAGGTAAATACTTGATAGTTTGTGTGAAAATTTCAAGAAACTTTTCAACCCATGACAGATGGATGATATAATTGATTTATCAGTTAAACTGATGAAGAGGATGGATTTCTGCGATAAAAGCTGACACTGAATATTCATAGACACTGTAGAATAATCAAATCACTTCTCTGTTAAGCAGGAGTTGAAGTTATATCACTGAATATTCAGTTAAACATTCAATTGAGTTATGTAGTTTTTGTAACAAAATTGTATAACAATTGATAAGCATAAGGTCTTCTGCAGCAAAAACTGAATATTAAGATTTAATGGTCAATGAACGTACTGCATGCATCAATATATCATATAAGTATCTAAGCAGAGGAGCTGTTTAATCACTACTTAATATGCAGATAAATAATCAAATATGGCATTTTTATGTTTGAGTTAACAGATACACTTTCTGAGGATGAATTTATATCCAGCAGATTAAACATGGTGAATTGAATGTTTGGATTAAGGTTGGAAAGGATTGATCATGCCATGTGAAAGCATTGTTCTAATAGCCTTTAAATGCTCATTTGACTCCTTGGAAATGACTTAAAACCATTTGATGTATTTTGTATTTTACATCCATTGTATTGATAAAGTGTACAGTGGTGCCTTATGTGTAATATCATTGCAATTAAACATCAATTGTTAGCCTGCAATAATGGTATCAGGTTTGACTTCCAATTATTTACCCGTAACCCAAATGATCAAGGTAAGTTTTAGAATATAAATTATAACAAACGGTGACCTTTGCCTTATGAGAAGGCATTTTAGAGAAACTGTGTTATATATCTTTAATGCTTTGCAAGATAAATATCTATTCCCCTTTTGATGTCTGTCGTTGGTTTAAAAGTTATCTTATAGAACTGTCATACTGTTAGAAGAAACTCATTTGTAATTAAACTATTCTCTTTACCAAGCTTCAAATTGACAGTTAATAATTTTCATTGTATAACTTGAACAGCACCTGACTTAGGTCAGACCACAGAAATATATGAAGAATAAAATAAAGGTATGCTTGATTTGTTTTCAATTCCTTACACATGACCGTGGCATGTATTTGTCAAACTTAACTGGTATATGGTGGGAGAAAAAAAAGACTAAATATAAAAGAAAAGAAGCGACAACATGAAAACAGTGGTCGGGCAAACATCGAAAGTAAAGCACAATTGAACTTTATAGTTGATATGAAGATCCACATTAATTCAAGAACTTCACAGTTGACTTGAAGTGAGTAATGGTAAAGAATTCTAAATACTGTGTGCAGTGTTACTGTTCAATGTTCTCATCTATAATGTTGCTAGGAATCACTTAGCCAGCTTCCAGGCATTCTGGTTAAAGAAAAACAACAAAAGTGCACGTTTTACTTACAGAAATAAAATGAAGGAACTTTTTGTTAGCAAAATGGAGTGCTTTAAATTGATTAAACAAGGGTACTTTTGAGGCTATTCACAAGACATGGAGGTTAACATCCCTCTTCCACCCCCTCCCCCCCCCCCACTGTTCCCTTGTATCGCCAACCCTGTTTGTTTTATTATCTCATTGCTCCCATAGGGAGGATGAGATATACTGTAGGTCCTTTGCCAGTTGGGCCATATACAGCTATGGCTGTTGCCATAGCAACAGTGGTCTTGGTAATGGAGTCCCAATGGTGACTGGAAGTCCATAACTGAGGGAGAGGTCAAAACGTGGGTGTGTGTAGGTGGGTGTGTTTTAGGGGCGTCGGAGCAGTTCGCCGGACCACCAATATTCACGGCGCAAAAAAAAAAAAAAAAGTAGGACTAAGAAAAAAAATGGCAAAAAATAAAGAACCAAAATGAAACAAGCAAGTAGGCTAATTGTGACTACTCTGGCATGGCAGGGGTCTTGTTTTCAAGCTCGGGAAGTGCCATTTCCTGCAATCTGGGAGGCACTTTTTCAAAATTTTCTACATTACGCTACGCGCCAACCATGGTGGCGCGTAGAGTAGTTTGACCTACCAAACGTCCCCCCGATAATAATGAGAGATGGCCACACTCTGATCTGCCGCACCAATCCCAAATAGCTTCCGACACCCCAGTGTTTTGTGTGTGCGCGTGTCCAATTTTGTGTCCTAAACGACGGCCGATTTTCTTCAAACTTGGTGGGTAGGTACCCCAGGTTTAACTCTTGCAGACCCCTTGGAACCAGAAGTCAAAGGTCAAATTAAGTTAAACTCGCTTTTCAAGGGGAAACATTGAGTTGATATGGAACCTTTACAGGTATAATGGATATGTAAAGTAATATAAAAATATGTGGTTGCCATGGGAACAGAGGTCAAAGGACACATGGATAAAAGTCAAATGTATATTTTTAGTGCAATTTTATGTCAAAAACTCCTAAACGATTTGCTGGCGATCAGATATGGAACTCCATGGATTGCCCTCTTGTTCAATATAGTGTCTGTATTCTAAAATACATCATGGATTCTGAGGCACATGAAAGTAAACAGCCAGGGTCAGTGGGGGAGGGGCGTTGGTACATACAAGGGCGTAGGAACCGGGGGGCTGGGGGCGCCAGCCCCCCAGTGAAAAATATGGAGGGGCGGAAGTATCATTCCGCCCCCCCCCCCCCCGCTTCGCAAGTCTGAAAACCCCTTTTTCATTTCCAAATGAGAAAAAAATCTCATTTGGAGCACCAAATTGCATCTAAGGCCAGGTGAAAATGTAAAATTATTTACAAAATGGAGTGGGTGTTGAAGTGTGCTATATTGCACCAAATTGCATCTGAGTCCACCTGAGACCTCCCCCAGGCCGGCCATCAGTCTTCAACCCCCACTCAAAAGTACCTTCCTACGTCACTGGGTACATAAACCTGATAGCCCGTTTGGGCATCTTCCAGAATAGTATATTACTTTTGCAGATGCAACGATGGCCCAGATGAGACAGAAAAATTAACAGTTTATCTCAAAATGTTTGACTATTTTCTTCCCTGATTCAAGTTTACGATATAAAATGCCTGAGGAAAGAGTACTGTGGTCGGCTAAATGTAATTAACTTACCATTTTTAGCTTAATGTGTCGAAATTTGCTTACCAAGCATTTTGGGGGGGGGGGGCAAATGGTTTAGGATGAATGGTCCAGCACTAGTACTGCGGCTACCTAACTCACTCTGCTTGATATTTGATCCTTACGTAGGCAATCACTAGCCCCCCCCCCCCATGGACCCTGGCACCGGCACCAACTCCGCCCAGCAAAAAAAAATAATGAAGAAACATGGCGCGGTTAGCCATCATTGGGATCAAAAATCTTTCATGGGCCGAATTTATCATGCAGACTGCGCATTCAGATATATTATGATACTGTATTCTTCTAACAGTACCCGAATGCATTAATTTCATGCTGTAATTACTACAAATGATTTTTACTAAAATCTAATTTATAGATGTCAACCCAATTTCAATATTCTCTTTACTTTAAAAGGAAAGTAGGATTTATTTGATTATGTAATGCTTAAGTTTCACAATGTGGTATAAATATATAATCATGTTAACCATTAACACCGACGCGTCGACAGCCAGCTATAGGGCTATGATTGCTATCCGGCTGGCCGATTTTTGAAGTCTCCACAAATTCATACCACTGAGCGGTCGTGGTCAGATCTCGATACCAGTCGACTAGCTAGGCCGACCTATCGAGAGGCGACGCTGCGGCCTCGACTGTCATCGTTACTTTGGGCACACCGTCGCAGTCGGGTTGGCGCCAAACGGTTTGATTTGTATAACTTAGGACATGACGTCATATACCTAAGTAGTGGCGCTATTAAGGAAAGGTCTGTAACTCAGGAACGGAACATGCAATGACAAATAGCAGTTTCACCCACCGGTGTAATTTTGAATTTTCTATAAAATATCAATTTAAAAATGAACTTGAACATGCTATTTAACATGGGGAAAGTATATGGATTTCTCCCCCCCCCCCACCTCAACCCCACACACGCGACTAGTTCCCCACTTTTCCTCTCCCCAACTATGAAATTTCTGGTGTCGCTATTAGTTGGAGCTAACAGACGCAGTGTAAATAGTACTTCCATGGCATATTTTGTAAGTGATCATTCAATCATTTGATTCCATCCATTCAACTATATATGTGACAACTTAAACACTGATATGACGCCATAGGCATGCATATCAAAAATACCATACGTTTAAACCCCTGCCCACCCCAGCCGCCTCCTACCGTCCCCTCCTATACCTGTCTTTCACAAGATTGCGGAGATTCACTAATTTATATATCTCCAGAATCAGGAGATAGAGGGAACAGGATCATTCGGAAAATTTAAATGATATCAAAAGTAATAGACTAGTCTGGTGTTTTACATGGTTACCAATGCAATAATATAGGTCGTTATGTAAGATCGTACATGTGTCTCGTTCTTCAAATCCGACAAATATTTACATTTACAGAACTGCCAACTTTCAAATCTCATGTGGGGTCACTTGAAATAAGTCTTATACAATATTTGTGATTTTCTGTAAAGATATGAGTCCACAAAAGACACCAACTGCCCAACGAGAAGGTCGTGCCGAGACAGACAGCCTAACAGTCAGCCTTCACCCTTGGCGGTGAATACGAACATCATCGTTGCGACAAATACGGGGCGAGCTAGAAAGGTGCTTTAAACTCTGATGAATTTTGAACTACTCTTGTCTCAAAGGTAGTTCCTGCAATGGGATCTTGTCCCAATCAACGCAGGTCGGAATATTCCACCTATAAGTATGGGTGTTTTGTATGTGTGTAGAATCTAAAACAGTCGTTTTACTGAACGTTATATAGTCGGGTGGTACGGAACAAGCCATCGGAGTGATCGGACATGGAGATATAAGTGGTGTGTTGTAATGGATTATTTTTCTCCTTTTTAGAGTTAGGCTATAGTAATTTTTCTTTGCGGTATCGGACATGAAGTATTTCTCTCAGTTTTGGTGCCGAACTCACACTGTATATTTCTCTGATGTGGGCCAGTATATTTATGAAGGCTCCGTCGCCGTATTGTTGTCGCAACATCTGCTCGTCTAGGTTTCGGGGAAGTTGATCCCTGTTGAGTCCCTTCGTTGCCTTCATCGCCATCTTTGTTTTGGCCCAGTATAGCTCTCGGTAGCCTGCAGGGTGTTCACACCTGTCTGCGGACCAACAAAGTTGAGGGAGTGGTTGCCTGTTTACATGGTGACAAGCCGAGCTATAGAAATATTATCACGTCAACTGAAATGACGGATGATTTTAATGCAAAACCACAGACAGAGACAACTGCAACGGTTCTACTTTTACATTCGTAACATTAATATAACACTGTCATAATACGCCAACATTTTAACTAAAAATTAATATTTTCTCTAAAAAGGAGAGAAAATCACTCTATTACAATACACCCCTACTATATCTCCATGTCCGATCACTCCGATGGCTGGTTTTTACGCCAACCAGCTATTATCCGAATGGTATAGTCCAAAATAAATAACGGGCGTATGGAAAGCCATTTTAACATTTAATTGGGAATTTAAGATATCTGAAATTGTTTCTTATTTCAGATATCTGAAATTGAATTCGAGATATCTAAAATAGATTTCGAGATATCTGAAATTCTTATTCAGATATCTGAAATTGAATTCGAGATATCCGAAATTGAATTCGAGATATCTAAAATAGATTTCGAGATATCTGAAATTCTAATTCAGATATCTGAAATTGAATTCGAGATATTTGAAACTGAGTTCGAGATATACGAAATTGAATTCGAGATATCTTCATATAATTGCAGATATCTTAAAATCAATTTCAGATATCTCGAAATACCAGAGAATTTCAGATATCTGCAATTGAATTCGAGATATCTGAAATTGAATTCGAGATATCTGAAATTGAACTCGAGATATCCGAAATTGAATTCGAGATATCTGAAATAGAATTGCAGATATCTCGAATTCATTCTCAGATATCTTGAATTCAATTTCAGATATCTCGAATTCAATTTCAGATATCTGAAATTCTCTGGTATTTCGAGATATCTGAAATTCTGTGGTATTTCGAGATATCTGAAATTGATTTTAAGATATCTGCAATTATATGAAGATATCTGAAATAAATTGGAGATATCTGAAATTTAATTTGAGATATCTGAAATTATTTCGAGATATCTGAAATTCCTTATTAAACGTTAAAACGGCTTTCCATACGGGCGACAATTGGCAATTGCTGAAGACGTAACAGGAAAGAAATGCAAAAGAAAGTCACCACGCATTTCAAATAGGGCTAGCAGAAAAGAAGCTGAACTCAATAAGGATATAGACGAAATAGCCCTGCAACCGCAGACACCTTTTCATTTCAGATCATTTTTCAGTCACTTTTGAACCACTCGGGCGCTAATTGATCAACAAGGGGAGTATTCATAATGTAACTGCCGGATAATATATTGGCCGAATAATCAACTGATGAGCTTATCCTCACGATCTTGACAACAGTCACATTGACCGATCACATCGTATCTCACCAAGGCCAACAACCACCCACCCCACTACAGACCACCCGAAGCAGAGACCCATCTTTGTCAAATCCGCAACCTATAAAGCAAAGAACGACATTTACATAGCATGGACACTTCTCAAAGGTACCGTTATAATCATTAACGAGGATCTTACATGGCCATAGTAATCAACTTCTTTTCGCCGGAACAAGCAACCACCAGAAGGTAAGAAAATCATGGACCCAAGATGGGAAAGTATTGATCATTGACGGGTCTGGCAAAAGGAACAGGAAAATAATGACCTCCCTGGAATCTCTGGAAAAACTTCGTTAACCTCTGTTGTTACAGACAAGTAGTCGGTCGCCATTTTGAGAACCATCGCCGACCTATAACCTCTCCTATGTGTGCACATTTTGCTTCTATTTTTCTCAAATCCGATTTATTTCCACTATTGAATAAACACTGTCTTACTGGAATCAAGCCAGCTTGATCGGATTTGCTTTTTTTTTTGTTGCTTCATTTCGTGATATGCGGTCCTTACCTCTAGTTGCTGTTCTTACTTCTTTCTTTGTGTTTTTTCTTTCTTGGACTTTTTATTGTAAACTATGGTATGTATAAATCATCTTTGCTGTACATGCTTGTGTTGTTATTGCTCTCTGTGATTGTAATGGCACGACAACTGCATTATTATTATTATTATTATTGTTAAAAACTCAGCCGAGGTCATTCCTTGTGTTATCTGTACATACATTCTCATCTGAATGATAAGTATAATTCTTCTGGATGTGAAATTTACTAATACTCTTTCGATGACAGGTCTCTTTGGTGTAATCCTCCATGACATTTCTGACCATTTTCCAATTTTTACTGATATATGTGAAAATGAACGTACTCAATGTACATCCCTGCAGGACACCTATCACTAATTATAGCAGAAATATTCCTCCAGCCACTCTGTAGAGCTTCTTGAAGATGCCCTACAAATAGTGAGACCTGGACGGATGCTTACAGGTGTAATGACGCAGATAGCATTTAATATGTCGAATGATACTTCTGTTCAGCATTATGGTAACTGCTTGCCTCTTGTCTCCCATAAGACACAGGTCAAAGAATAGTGATAATTATTGGATATCCCCTGGTATTTCAAATTCTTGTAAAACCTAAGCATCGATTGTATATATATAGGAAATATGTAAGTAGACGAACTATTCAAAATCTCACTGACTACAACCGTATTCGTAATCGTCTTATAATAATACCTCTGTTAAACTTTGTGCAAAAATATATATATATTATTTACTTTTATTACTGAGTATAGTTTTGGTAATGATATAGAGAGTACTCTTCGTGGTCAGAGAAACGACATGTCAATACTGAGATAAACTCAACCACCTTGAAGGCTCTGATCCTTAGAAAGTCATGAG